>NC_092416.1:144345474-144577974 GCF_040894005.1 Engystomops pustulosus
TCACACTGTAGCTGGAAGCTGTTCCTTCCCATTCATTGCTGGCTTGCTTTTCGAGAATTGTTATTCCAATATTATTTCTCCGATGCATTGGCTTTCATCTATTTTTCACGCTCTGCTTACTACTGCCTCGTTCATGGTCCATCATGGGTCTGGCCGAGTCCGGAAGATTTATGGAGCTGCAGCCATAAACTGTGTTAAAGGTACATCTACATCAGTTTTTGGATGATATCGGAATGATCCATGGAATCCTTCTATCTACAGCGTCTCGCCTTCATGTGCTTACCTCCTCTTTTCCTGGTTTAAGCCAGGTGATCAGACACCAGGAAGGTCTTTCCGGGCTACAGATTGAATTTCATTCCTAGCAGAGGACAGGACGTTTTGGAGAAATACTATTCATGTGGTCGCCAGGGATTGACGGCACTTAATAATTAGAATTACCCAAACTCTGCCTTGTTAATCTCTGCCCGGGAGCACTTTAGCTGCGGGGGAAATGTGCTAGAGAAATCAGAGGAGTCTGGTGAGATAAGAACAGGATGATCTATTCTGATAAGTGTCCCTTCCATCCGGTGTCACCAACCTTTTGTGACAGGTAAGAATCACCAGGTTCTATGACATACTTGCAGTGTGTGATTCCTCAGCATCTCCCCCCTCGGCTGGACTTTATGTATTATGTAGAGCCTCCTGCATGCTGTTCTTGCACCCTGTGGACTGAATGCAGATGTGGTTTCTCAAAGAATTGCTGCTTTATATCACTCTGGGTCTAGGATTAGAAATTTTTGCCAGGGGCAATGCTTCATAATTAGGAAGTTTTATAGCCAGAAAACCACCAGCTGGGTAAATCGGTATGTATTTATAGGGTGGAATTACTGCTGTGAATTGGGTGTCTTTATTAAGGGGCTTGGTATTTCTTACCTCGGGTAAGATTAAGACAAAATCACATAAGAGTAGACTAGCGATACCATATAAATGGTGAAACGAGTAGTATCTATTACTGTAGGTTATTACTGAAATGTTCACAATGTTAACTGAAATTACCTTTTTCCATGAACAGCGCCACACTTTTTCACAGGTAGTATGTGGAACTGCAACTCTGTTATGGTATAACATCATTGATGCTGAGCTGCAATACCAGATACAACCTGCGGACTGGTGTAGTACTGGTTCTCAATAAAAGCCATCAAGGAATGGAAATTCGGCAGTGGTTCTGTTACACTACAGAGCAGACGGATACATTTGTAGAATAACAGCAGTCCATGAATGGGAGCTGCACCTGCAGTAATCCTTCATGGCTGCTACACTTCCGCCTCTGTCTGTAGTGTCAATCAGCTGATCAGCAGGGATGATAGGTCATTACCTATCAATAACCTATCCCAGGCCATTAATAGCCTCCTGTGAGCCTTATTATAAGACACCACATGATAGATAAGGACCTGAGGAGCCAAGCAGATCTTCATGTAACGCATCTCTTACCACTATAAATCCTCTGTATGGTGACAGTATAAGCACCAATAACTATCTCCGCTCAGGTTAGGTTTTTATAAAAGCCAACTTTCAAATGTTTTTGATATTTTGTGATGTCCTTTGTTCATTAAATGCCAGACAAGGACATGTATTTGCAGTACCTTGATCTCTGCATTGTCTTTTATTGTACAGTCTGCCTGGCATTTTGCAGATCTATTGAATCATTGAGTCTTCCCCTAGTTAGATCTACGCTCACAGATGATGTAATCCCATATTGTACCAGGCTTTGCCACTGTGGTTGCTAGTGGCTTCATGTTCAGGAAATCATATGGAACATAATTGATAAGTAAGGGCTCAGATCTAAACCAGGGATTAATATGCAGATTCTGACATCAATTAAACACATGTATTTTTAAAGGGACCTGGTCTTCATAAAAATGCATCTGTCAGCTGCATGCTATTTACGGTAGTTTTATTGTATATTTTCTCTCAAAACAATACTTCAGTCTTCTCTTTCCCCTCATATAGGACACTATGTACAATCTGCTCAACTCCTCCTGCTCTATAACTTGCTGACTGCAGATAGGACACTATGTACAAACTGCTCAGTTCCTCCTGCTCTATAACATGCTGACTGCAGATATGACATTTTGTACAAACTGCTCAGCTCCTCTTGTTCTATAACTTGCTGACTGCAGATAGGACACTATGTACAATCTGCTCAGCTCCTCCTGCTCTATAACTTGCTGACTGCAGATACGACACTATGTACAAACTGCTCAGCTCCTCCTGCTCTATAACTTGCTGACTGCAGATACGACACTATGTACAAACTGCTCAGCTCCTCCTGCTCTATTACAAGCTGCCTGTAGATAGGACACTATGTACAATCTACTTGGTTTCTTCTGCTCTATTACATGCTGCCAGCGGATATGACACTATGTGGCATATTAACTAAGGGGTTTATGCCAGTTTTTGTTGGACTTTGCACATTCTTTTAGGTGAAAACTGTTTGCACTGGTATTTAAGAAGTGTCCACGCCACAATTGTGTCTCATGTGACCCTTTTGTGGCGCAGCAGCACTAGTCTGACCATGCGCCATATTTATCATGCAAAGTCGAACAGAAATGTGTCGCAAGCCCTATCTTAAAGGTTCTTAGTAAATGTGCCCCTATGTACATTCAGCTCCTCCTGCTCTATAACATGCTGCCAGCAGATAGGGCTCTTTTTACATTTTGATCAGCTCCTCCTGCTCTATAGCATGCTATCTGCAGACAGGATCTTGTACAATATTTTCAGCTCTTTCCTGCTCCATACCATGTGTTGATGGCAAAGGTTTCAGCATCCAGACCCTCTTGCAGGGCTGGATGTGCATTGAAATACAGTGCAATATATATATATTTATTATCAGGTCATGTGTCTAATGTAATTATTGAGACTATTATATCTAGTTATTGTTCAGTCCAGACTCAGGTTGGTATTGTTACAGAGTGAATAAACCATTATAACAGCAGCGTGAAGAATGAGCAGGGAGGGTGAGGAGAATAAAATGATTATTTTTATCGCCTTTTTCTACACTTATCGCCTCCGAACCTGAAGACAAATCCCTGCCACTACCCTTTGCCCTATTTTCTAGTCGTATTGACAAGTCATGTCTGACAGGGATCTCTCCATGTGTACAAATAACGCTCAGGCCTCATTAAACAGTCCGCGGACGCGTTGCCAGTCGTGGGTTAACTGCTGCGCGCCCTCTGCTGGCTGTTCGCGGCAGCGCCGCTTTCTCCGCAGTGACATTGGCACAGTATTGAAATAAGTGCCACTTTCATATTCAACTCAATGCATTTTTAATAAGCCAGATCTTTTATATGTTCTGTCAACAGATGTTCACTGGCATATTCTTCACAATATACCCTGTCGTCTTGTCTTAATATTTTCCTCTTTCCCCTTCAAGCTATTTGCCATATTTGTTTTCTGTCTGACATTTTGCTTTTATATGTGCTACCATTTTGTTCAGTGAAGAGTCTTTTTGTCTAGTCTTCATGTGTTCAGCTTCTTATTATTGTTCATTACAGAATTATGGGCGCCCTTCTCTAAGGCCTTGGTGCCCTTCCACTGACTATCCGCCTACCATCTTAGTTGACCCTCTCTAGTTAAACCTAATCATAAATGTAGCAGAAATCTCCCTATGTACAGTCTGTTTGATACATATTGCTCTTTACGGATTTTATGTTGTACAGAAGGTGAATCGTGTTGTCGGTTTTCATGCTTTACAACAATTTATGGCTTGTTAAAAATGCCCAGCTCCTCTAGCTCTCTATGCCCCTACCCCAGCCTACCATCTGTTTATTGGCTTATGGTACTGACCCGAAGTACTGAAGTTTTCCAGTGTGGTTGTTAAACCCTTTTAACTCAATAAAGAGAAGGAAGACTATGACATTACAATGCAGTGATGTCATGTCTATGATTTGCACATTTCATGTCATAATTTGGAATAAATGTTGTCACAGCACATAAGTAATGCATAAAGATATGAATTAGAGAAGGGATAATGTACACATCAGGACATTCAGGACAAGGACATCTTTATATTTATTAATCCACTTTACATACAATTAACTAACCGTTCCACTTCTGTTTGCCGCACCATGGGGGGGGGGGGGGATTTACTAATTCTGGCGCAAGCACGGCTGTCTGCATCGGAGAGCACAGCCTGATGTATTGAACTGGCGCACAGGTGTAGGTAATTAATGGGTAGATGGAATTAATCAGTCGTGCACCATAAAAATGGCGACATCAATGAGATCAAAAATCTTACATGGGCTTAATTTTGCTTTCTGACCATTTTTTTGCTGGTCTATTGTGTGACAAAATACACATAAATGTGACAGATAATACATGTCCCCCCATATGTCTGAATATGAACGGGCCCCTTAGTTGTTGGGTCTCATAGCAACTGGTCAGGCAATGTCATTTTGGTAGAGGCGGCTATAATGTGGAATGCCTTTAGACAAAGATGACAACACTATAAATCATTTGTTTCTGGGATGTACAGTATAATGTTATAAACAGAAATTGATAATGACTCATACATTTACAATTTTTGGCCGTAGGTTGGCGCCCGATTTTAGCAACATTTTGCACTTTGATGTTATATTGTGGTGCACGGCCTTCATGTATTTGTTGCACTGTAAGAAGAACAAATGAACGTCAGAAAGTCAAAACGCATTCCTGAAGGGATTGAGAAGTTGGCAAGAAGGGCAAATAGGATGGTAGCCCCTTTCCCCTATCCCCTATTTCCCCTATAAGAGCTACAAAATGGCTATATTCAGCACATTGCGCTTTAGTACGTAGTAGTGCTTACAGTACAGTTGTGTAGGGCTAATATTTTTAGGTTGTGCTCTACTAACAGACAACATAAAGCAGTTCAAGCTTAGCACCATCAGTATTCTGATCTCAGCTGTCAAATCCAGTCATCCTTAATATCCGAGCTTCATCCAAGAGTGATAAGTAGAGAGACCTGTGTCTCGTTGCCTCAGAAACACTCAGCGGCTTCACTGCACATTGCCATGACAGACATTTCCTTGGTGCGTTAAAACATTTATTTTGGAAAATTCTAAGTTGCGATTTATAACATTGAAACTGTTTTAAGAAATGTATATAGATGTGCACAGACAGGTTTTTAATTTTGGAATATGAATGAAATATTTGCATGCAGCTTTTTACTATGGTATAATCTGGTTTGGTTCTGTCATACAGAATATCATGTCCAGCCATATTTGGTTATACAACGTATAGGTTTGATCCAGAAAGGGCAGCATCATTATTGAATGTGGCTGGAGAATGGGTTACAGGACCAAGCTAGAGAGGAGCTTTTCGGGCCATGAATGTATTATGTTGATGTGTCTGGAATCTTTTCCCATCTCTGTATCCTTTTCCATTGATTGGCTCTGTTCACATCTTACGCATCTTCTGTTAACAACAGAAATCTGAAAACAGTGCCAGACACTTCACATAAGAAACACTAACTGGATTTCAATCGACTTATATGGATTTTGTTGGCTTCTGCCATGGTGTCCGTTGTTTGGTGAGAAAAAGAGTGTTTTAAAGAGGACCTTTCACCCCCTCAATTATGTGGAGATGAACATACCATTCCTTAGGGGCTGCTACACACATTGACGGGCACTTTAAATTTTCTTTCTTGTCTCCACTGTTGCAGAGATATCAGTCCCAGTATCTGACCATTGTAATCTGTGTTTGGTCAGAGAGGAGGAGCTGCTGCTGGAGCTGGAGGATGTGTGTTAAGCTAATCTTCTCTCATACTATCCAATCAGTAGCAGGCAATATCAGAGAAGCTACTATGAACAAGAGTAAGCAGTGATTTCTCTATGTGCATCTAGGCTGTGTTAACACACAAACCATTAATATCCTGCTGACATTGGGTTTATACTGCGTTTACATAATCACCATGTTAAGAAATTGCATTAACATCACATGAAAATTGCGTTTATGTCTCAAACAAGTTGTGAAATTAAAGCGATGTTGCCGCAAACGCAATGTAAATGCAAATTTGATAACATGATGTAAATGTGATATGAACACAAATGCAATGTAAACTCAAACGCAATGTTCCCGCAAAAGCGATCTAAACATAAAACGTGATGTAAAAGTCTCTACGTCACATTTACACAATGATGTTACATGATGTTTACATGGTGTTTGCGCTATCGCTCTATTTCCGTTTGCCTTACATTTGCGGGTACATAGCATTTGCACTGCTTGGTGTTTCGCTGGTGGTTGTATTTACATGGTATTTGCAGTGTGTTTACATTGCGTTAACATTTAAGTGGCGCTTGCGCCGCCTTTACACTTGTGGTTGCAGTTACTTTGTGTTTGTGTGGCATTTGCATTGATTTTATGTCGCATATGTGTTTTACGTAGCGTTGGCATAGTGTTTATGTGCCGTTTGCATATAATTTGCGCTTATGGGGTATTTGCATTTATGTCATGTTTGTGTCGCGTTGATTCTTAAACAGCTTCCCATTCATGTGGCTTTTGTCGCGTTCACACTTACGCTAATGTGCCGTTTGGGGTATTCTAATCTCCGCATGGGTCAGGTGGTGAAAGGTCCTCTTTAAGGAATATTATTGGTGACAAATTATGTTTACAGTGTTACTTTGTCTCCCATGCTCTACATACGTTAAAACCTTTACAGTACTTACTGTATTTATCCATTATGGTGCCATAGGGTGCAGTCTTTTTTAAAACAAGATTTATTAAAAATTTGGGGATATAATCAATTATCTAACTATGTGGGGGATGGGGTGTTATCACCTCGTTGTCTGGTTACTTCTCGTAATTTTTTTTGTCTCAGTTCACTATTGTATAGCTTTTATAAGATTCATTACCTTTACTTAGTCAATTAAAACCTGTAAAATTTTACTTTGGGACAACATATTCTTAAAAGTACACATTTTACATTTGGACACAATAGCTTTACATAACTAAACATTGGGAGCACATTTTTCAAAATTACAAAACAGTACTAATACTGATAATAGTAAACTTTGTTATAGACTTTATCAAATCTGTGATGTGGCTTTACAAACTGTTACACTGTTTTCCCCCCTACTCCCTCAGCCCTGAGATTACAGAAGCTAGTTCTCACTGCACAAGTGCAGAGAAAGCAGGGGGAGGGAGTGACAGGATAACAGTCTGTAAAGCCAGATCACAAAAGGGATATGGTAGCCCCTCAGGCTCATTAGCATAATTTTAAAAGTTGATTTTAGAAGGAAGGAGGCAATGGAAAGAAGATTACAACCAGCATAGCATAGGCCATGGTAACCTGTCACTAGCTAAAAATGACATTCCTAGTGACAGGTTTGCTTTAAAGGGAACCTGTCACCAGGAGACCCATTTTTAGCACTCCCCCAGTCCCCACAGAGAATACTACATACACTGCCAAAGTGTTTTTGAATTAAAAATTGGTTTTACAGAAAAAAAGATATGTTTTATTGTACCTTTCATTAGCATCTGCTGTGTGACTAGGCAGTTGCCCACTGGGAGGGTCTAGAAAGGAGCAGTCCCCCCACCCTTGGGGAACAGCTACTCCATGTGTCCTTTTCAAATATATGAAAACACCCATCACTGGGCTTAGCGACGCCCCCTGCTCCTCTACAGCCAATCCCGAGTGTGGGGAGTTATTCATATATTTGAAAAGGTCACATATTTCCCAAGGGTGGGGGGGAACTGCTCCTTTCCAGCTCCTCCCAATTGGCAACTTCCTAGTCACACAGCAGATGCTAATGAAAGGTACAATATAACATTTCTTTTTTTCTGTAAAACCTATTTTTTTTACAAAAACACTTTGGCAGTGTATGTACTATGCTCTGTGGGGACAGGGGGAGTGCTAAAAATGGGTCTCCTGGTGACAGGTTCCCTTTAAGTAACATCTATAGGTGGTGTTACAACTGTGTCCTATTATTTCCCTAAGGTCTCCTGCACATGGTTGTGTTCAGGGGGGAAGTGGCCGTACAAACTCGGCAGGGCACTGCCCCCATAGCAATCTATTGTGCACAGAAATTATTATACAGCAGATCTTATTCCTGACTTGATTCGCATTGCGGTATTTTTAATAGACAATGGTGGGGTGAGTGGCGCTCACCCACCAATGTCCTATAAGCTGCTATCAATGGCACATATCGCTCCTTATTTGTGGCCCGGAAACACCGCCTGTTAGTGTGCATAAGGCCTTGGTGAAATAACTTTAGGCAACTTAAATGGAGGGTAAGAAGGATTATTGCAAGACTTGTGCCATTATAATAACTGTTACAGTATAGAAGAAAGACATGATATATGTGACACTCATTGAAATCACCTGATTAAATTTTCCTTAAAGATATTTTTCCTGGAATAAAGATATTGATCAAATATTTTTTAATCACAATCAAACTGTTTTAAGTCACCGTGAAACCCCCTGTTCAGTCGTCAATGCAAAGAAAATGGAAAAGGAAGTAGACAGCTCCATCCCATTGCAGTGGCCAGACTTGGCTACTGCTGATCATTTCCCTTTATCATTATGCAGCTCTAACTCTATGCTGGAAATTGTACTGTTGCAGCATTGACAGCTGATCATGGTTGTTCCCTGAGTCAGAGGGACAAGTTTAGTATGCATTAGGCATCCTAGGAATGGGTTATCCAAAATCTTTGACAACCCCTTTAAGCATATCGTATATATTAATAAAAGGCATGTACATTGAAGATATCACACAACTATGCCTGGGGGAGCACGAGCAGTTGAGAAAAGAGTTAATACAGAGACTAGTAGTACAGGCAGTCCCAGGGTTACATACAAGATAGGTTCTGTAGCTTTGTTCTTAAGTTGAATATGTATGTAAGTCGGAACTGTATATTTTATAATTGTAACCGAAGCCAGAATTTTTTTGGGTCTCTGTGACAATTGGATTTTAAAAATGTTGGATTGTCATAAGAACCAGAATTAACAATAAAGCTTCATTACAGACGCCTGTGATAGCTGTTATAGCTGTTTATTGTATCCTAGTGCTAAAATACAGTAAATCACCAGCATCCAGAGGTCCGTCTGTAACTAGGAGTCGTATATAAGTCAGGTTGCTTGAACTGTGCTTTTTGTAAACGTACTTCTTATTATTAGGAGAATTAAGGGGCCCATTACCTACCTATTAGTGACTTGCCAGTACATTTGGACCACATCCCTGAACACTCACAGTTTAGCAAGTTTTTATCTGACCTCACAGATATAAGGACTACACTTACACTACTGTGTGTCTATGCCTTCCATCACTGTCTTTTAGTATTTTTCATGAAAATCAATAAAATCAATAATATTTTTTGTGTTTCCATCACTACTTTACTTTACCTCTGGTACATTAACCTCAGTAGATAATGTAGTGGCCCAGTAGTGTTGGTTCTGTCTTTATCAGTTTCAGCACGGTACAGGTTAATGAGGATTTCATCAATGTGACTGCGAATTGACAGCCAGTCTTATAGAGTCTCACAAACACATATGCTCTTTATTTTACAAATATGTATATTTAACCTATATGGTCCAAAGTCATACATTGTCCACATGATGTTGCACCACTACTCTATTCTCATGTGGTGCTCAGGGACATCAGTTCCCCTATCCAGCAGTCAACTCTCAGCATTCAGAAACATATTCACTAGAGATGAGCGAACATACTCGTCCAAGCTTCGAGCATTAGCGTACTCGAAACTGCTCGTTGCTCGGACGAATACTTTGCCCGCTCGAGAAAATGGCATCTCCCGCCGTTTTGCTTTTTGGCGGCCAGAAACAGAGCCAATCACAAGCCAGGAGACTCTGCACTCCACCCAGCATGACGTGGTACCCTTACACGTCGATAGCAGTGGTTGGCTGGCCAGATCAGGTGACCCTGGAATAGACTAGCCCCTGCCTGCGCTGCTCGGATCATTCTGTGTCTGGATGCCGCTAGGGAGAGAGCTGCTGCTGGTCAGGGAAAGCGTTAGGGTGTTCTATTAGAATAGTGTTAGGCAGGAGTGATTCAACAAGAACCCAACAGCCCTTCTTAGAGCTACAATAACGTTATACTTTTTTTTTTTTTTATTTGCAGCTAGTACCATATTGTGAGGAATTTGCAGGGGGACTTGCTACCGTTGTGTTTAGCTCTTAGTGACGCACATATCCATCGCAAAGACCGAAGTGGGAAAATTTATTAGGGGTTTGATTTCAATTAGGCACAGTCTGCCATTTACTTTTTATTTTACGTTTATTTTTTCATAACTCAGCGTCATCTCATCTGGCATAGCAGTGTGCTTTCATACTTGGCTAGAAAATAGCCATAGCAATAGGATAGCATTGTTTGGTTTTAAAAACTAAAAAACACAAAAAAAAAAAAACACAAAAAAAAGTAAAAAAAAAATTAAAGTTATAACTTTAATTTTCAAAATGTTTAACCCGAGGGCCTGGGGTTAGAGGACGAGGGCGGGGACGTGGGCGTCCAACTACTGCAGGGGTCAGAGGCCGTGGTCCTGGGCGGGGTGAGACACCACCTGCTGATGAGGGAGCAGGGGAACGCCGCAGAGCTACACTCCCTAGGTTCATGTCTGAAGTTACTGGGACTCGTGGTAGAGCACTGTTGAGGCCAGAACAGTGCGAACAGGTGATGTCGTGGATTGCCGACAATGCTTTGAGCAATTTGTCCACCAGTCAGTCTTCCACGCAGTCCACCCATGTCACCGAAATCGGCACTCCTCCAGCTCCTGCACCTCAGCCTCCTCCCCCCCACCCCAGTCTGCCCCCTCACAGGAAAATTTGGCATTTGAACCGGCATACTCTGAGGAACTGTTTTCTGGACCCTTCCCACAGTCACAAACCACTTGTCCGGTTGCTGCTGAGCAATTTTCCGATGCCCAGGTTTTCCACCAGTCGCAGTCTGTGGGTGATGATGACCTTCTTGACGTAGTGGAAGAAGTGTGTAAAGAGGTGTCCGACGATGAGGAGACACGGTTGTCAGACAGTGGTGAAGTTGTTGTCAGGGCAGGAAGTCCGAGGGGGGAGCAGACTGAGGGATCGGAGGATGATGCGGTGACAGACCCAAGCTGGGTTGAGAGGCCGGGTGAACACAGTGCTTCTGAGACGGAGGAGAGTCCTCGACCAGAACAGGTTGGAAGAGGCAGTGGTGGGGCCAGACGGAGAGGCAGGGCCAGAGCTGGTGCATCAGCGCCAAATGTGTCACGTAGTGAAGCTCCCGTGGCGAGGGCTCCCGCGGCGAGGGCTAGATTTTCAGAAGTCTGGAGGTTCTTTAAGGAAACACCGGATGACCGACGGACTGTGGTGTGCAACCTTTGCCAAACCAGGATCAGCAGGGGTTCCACCACTACTAGCTTAACTACCACCAGTATGCGCAGGCATATGAATGCTAAACACCCCACTCAGTGGCTCCAAGCCCGTTCACCTCCGGCCGTGCACACCACTGCTCCTTCCCCTGTGTCAGCCCCCTGCCCAGGACCCTGGCACATAAACCCCATCGTCGCCTCCACGATCCTCCACAGCATCCACCAGCGTTCAGCTCTCCATACCCCAGACGCTGGAGCGGAAAAGGAAATATAGTGCAACCCACCCGCACGCCCAAGCCCTTAATGTCCACATCTCCAGATTGCTTAACCTGGAGATGCTGCCCTATAGGCTAGTAGAGACCGAGGCCTTTCGCAACCTCATGGCGGCGGCCGCCCCTCGGTATTCGGTCCCCAGCCGCCACTACTTTTCCCGATGTGCCGTCCCAGCCCTGCACCAGCACGTGTCAGACAACATCATCCGTGCCCTGACCAACGCCGTTTCTGACAAGGTCCACCTGACCACGGACACGTGGACGAGTGCTGCCGGGCAGGGCCACTATATATCGCTGACGGCACTTTGGGTTAACTTGGTGGAGGCTGGGACCGAGTCTGACCCTGCGGCTGGTCATATACTGCCGACGCCAAGGATTGCGGGGCCTACCTCGGTCCAGGTCTTTCAGGCCTACTATGCCTCCTCCTCCTCCCACCCCTCCTCCACCTCCTCCTCCAAACTACCATCCGTGGGCATGGCGCCATCAGTCGCTAGCTCTAGGCACAGCAGCAGTGCCGTCGCTAAGCGACAGCAGGCGTTGCTCAAACTGCTGAGCCTAGGCGATAAAAGGCACACCGCCCAAGAACTATTACAGGGCATCACGGCGCAGACTGATCTGTGGCTGGCACCGCTGAACCTGAAGCCAGGCATGGTTGTGTGTGACAACGGCCGTAACCTGGTGGCGGCTCTGCAACTCGGCAGACTGACACATGTGCCATGCCTGGCCCATGTGTTAAATCTGATAGTTCAGCGTTTCCTCAAGACATACCCCAATCTGTCTGATTTGCTCACGAAGGTGCGCCGCATCTGTGCGCATTTCAGGAAGTCCAGCACAGATGCTGCCACTCTCAGGGCAGCGCAGCGCCGCCTCCAACTGCCCGCTCACCGACTGTTGTGCTGCGATGTGCCCACGAGGTGGAATTCAACATTAACCATGTTATCCAGAGTTTACCAGCAGCGCAGAGCGATTGTAGACTGCCTGATGTCAACTTCCACCAGAACTGGTAGTCAGGTCAGTCAGCTTCCTCAAGTCTACAATGAGGAGTGGACGTGGATGTCTGATATCTGTCAGGTGCTGAGTAACTTCGAGGAGTGAACACAGATGGTCAGTGGCGATGCCGCCATCATCAGCCTCACCATCCCGCTGCTTGGCCTGTTGAAAAACTCTCTGATCAGCATGAAGTCGGAAGCTTTGCGCTCGTCACAAGAGACGGGGGAAGAAGATTCCCTTGTTGATAGCCAAAGCACCCTTAGGTCTGTTTCTCAGCGCATATCGGAGGAGGTGGAGGAGGATGAGGAGGAAGAGGAGGAGAATGTTGGCGAGACACAAGAGGGGACCATTGTTCAGTCCTTCACTGTTCAGCGTGTATGGGCAGAAGAAGAGGAGTTGGAGGAGTTGGAGGAGGAGGAAATGGGCAGTCAGGCCAGTGAGGGGAGTGAATTCTTGCGCGTTGGGCGCATATGGCAGATTTCATGCTAGGCTGCCTATCCCGTGACCCTCGCGTTCAAAGAATTTATTCCAGCACCGATTACTGGGTATTCACTCTCCTGGACCCACGGTACAAGCAAAATCTTTCCACTCTCATCCCTGGAGAGGAAAGGAGTGTGAGAATGCATGAATACCAGCAGGCCCTGGTGCACAAGCTGAAACAGTATTTCCCTTCTGACAGCGCTAGCGGCAGAGTGCGTAGTTCTGCGGGACAAGTAGCGAGGGAGAGTAGGCGAGCAGGCAGCTTGTCCAGCACTGGCAAGGGTACGCTTTACAAGGCTTTTGCCAGCTTTATGTCACCCCAGCAAGACACTGTCACCTGTCCCCAGTCTCGGCACAGTAGGGCTGATCTTTACAGAAAGATGGTGAGGGAGTACGTAGCTGACCATACCATCGTCCTAAATGATCACACAGCTCCCTACAACTACTGGGTTTCAAAGCTGGACATGTGGCACGAACTGGCGCTGTACGCCTTGGAGGTTCTTGCCTGCCCTGCCGCTAGCGTGTTGTCCGAGCGGGTTTTCAGTGCAGCTGGTGGCATCATCACCGATAAGCGTACACGCCTGTCGACTGACAGCGCTGACAGGCTGACGCTTATTAAGATGAATAAAGCCTGGATTTCTCATAATTTCCAATCTCCACCAGGTGAAGGAAGCTCAACCTGAATAATTTATGCACTCCTCCTCCTCATTTTACTCCTTCTCCTCCTCTTTGTACACTAAAGCAGAGGAAACTGGCTATTTTTTGACAGGGCCCACTGGCTCTAGCTATAGTACTTTATGCATTTAATTTTTCTGGAGGGCCACCTACCCGGTCCTCTGTTTTAAACAATTTTTGGGACTGCCACATACAGGCACTCAATCTATTCAATTTTTCTGGAGGGCCACCTACCTGCTCCTCTGGTTTGAAAACTTTTTTGGACTGCCACATACAGGCACTCAATCTATTTCATTTTTCTGGAGGGCCACCTACCTGCTCCTCTGGTTTGAAAACTTTTTTGGACTGCCACATAGTACCTGCTCCTCTGGTTTGAAAACTTTTTTGGACTGCCACATACAGGCACTATCCAAATTAAATTGTCTCCATAGCAGCCTCCACACGTTGTCTCCATTGCTACCTCCAAAAGTCGTCCATATAGCTGCCTCCATACATCGTCCCCTTATCAAACGAGGTGTGTCAGGCAGAAATTTGGGTTGTTTTCATGGATTCCACATCAAAGTTGTTAACTTTGTCGCCACCCTGCTGTGTTATCCACAAAATATACTGGCAAACTTTTATGATTAACCGATATTATTTCAGCGCTTCTTGCGCATCTGTTGATTACACTGCTGTGTAATCCACAAAATATACTGCCAAACTTTTACCATTTACGGATATTATTTCAGCGCTTCTTGCGCATCTTTTTACATTCCCCTCACCCGCCATATCCCAAACTTATAAGAACGCTACTACACTTAACTTGGTGGAGGCTGGGACCGAGTCTGACCCTGGGGCTGGTCATATACTGCCGACGCCGAGGATTGCGGGGCCTACCTCGGCCCAGGTCTCAAAGGCCTACTATACCTCCTCCCACCCCTCCTCCACCTCCTCCGAATTACCATCCGTGGGCATGGCGCCATCAGTCGGTAGCTCTAGGCACAGCAGCAGTGCCGTCGCTAAGCGACAGCAGGCGGTGCTCAAACTGCTGAGCCACACCGCCCAAGAGCTATTACAGGGCATTCCACATCAAACTTGTTAACTTTGTCGCCACCTTGCTGTGTAATCCACAAAATATACTTGCAAACTTTTATCATTTACCGATATTATTTCAGCGCTTCTTGCGCATCTGTTTACATTCCCCTCACCCGCCATATCCCAAACTTATAAGAACGCTACTACACTTGATCTTATACAAAAGGTTCTTAGAAGTGCTGTTTGGGGAGTAGCCTAGAGACAGGGGCTTGGATTGGCGAAAGCTCGCCTGGCAGCGGAGCGCCAGCTCCATCCCAAGATCCAACTAACATAGTTTTAACTGCAGCACCTTTAATCTACTACTAGTTCACTGCCTCCATACATGGTCCCCTTATCAAACGAGCTGTGTCAGGCAGAATTTTCAGGTGTTTCACCACATACATAGTGGAACTCGGCGCGTCTGTCGCCGCCATGCTGGAGACCTGCAGTTGCAATCATAGAAGCGCAATATGGATGCCCCATACTGTCGCTCTTAATCATGGAAGTCCTCTCCATGGCTGCCTCCAAATGTCGTCCCCTTATCAAACGAGCTGTGTCAGGCTCATTTTTCGGGTGTTTCACCAGATACGTTATGGAACTTGGTCACTATGTCGCCACCATGCTGTGTTATCGACTAAATATACCGTCAACCTTTTGTTCACAGGGGAAATAATTTCAGCGCTTCTTGCTCACCTCCTTTGGTTCCTCTCTGCCACCCATTGGTTTGAAGCCTGAGTCCATTTAGGGTATGTCGCCATGCCACTCTCTAGCCTTCCGCTGCTGCCGCTGCCTCTGCATGCCGTCCCCTATAGTGTCAGGGTCAATTATTGGATGTTTTAGATGCTATCTAGCTTCATTCTGTCACTCTGTCATGGCCATGCTGTTGCCCATAATTTTGGCATAATGGTGCGTTTAAGCAGCCTCAGAGGCATCCATGCATGCTGCCCCTGCTGTTTCCTGTCCATTTCCGTGGTGTTTCCATCCTTTTCTGAGGTTTCCAGGTGTTTGGCCAAGCTTCCCTGTGCAGAGCCTTGGTCCCCTTGAAAAATGCTCGAGTCTCCCATTGACTTCAATGGGGCTCGTTATTCGAGACGAGCACTCGAGCATCGGGAAAAGTTTGTCTCGAATAACGAGTACCCGAGCATTTTAGTGCTCGCTCATCTCTAATATTCACTATTCTGTAGATTGAGGACAGTTGTCTTTCATGAAACACTCATGCCTTGTTTTACTCTAGTTGCTCAATTTGGACCCAGCTCTTGAATCCTGATACGGATAACCAATGCCCCCGAATGTGTCCTGCACTGTACTTTCCTAATAAGCAGGGATTTATAGCAGCATTCGTTTTCAGCTCATGATTCTTGAGGATAATCCCAGAACTACCATGATATCTGCACAAGCAGAACAGCAGGGGACAAGATCAGAATATATCCCTGCAAAACAATATAGAATAAAACATTATGAAGAATATATTCTGCAGGAATTTCCATGTACTGATTTTTTATATAATTTTATACTATATAATATTTTTTCATCCGTTTAAAGCTCAGAGAGCACTTGGGTATTTATGTATGTTGCAGATGTAGATGCTTGCTGTGGATAAATGCTGATACATTATATGCCATATTATGCTGCATTGCAAAGGTTGAATTCTGCATTGTGATCAGCAGCAATTCAATTACATGAAAAATCTGTGCATAATACCCTATGGGGGTGATTCATTAATATGTCATAGGGTCTGACAGTGCGGTCTACTGCTGCTCCAGATTCATCAATGTGATCGTTGTTGCAGTGTCAGACTGTTGAGTTCTACTTTTAGACCTGCTTTTGAGTAGTCAAAACTGTTCACCACAATTTTTTGCACCCTTTTAGCGCAGCGCTCACCGATCTCCGTCAGTTCCATAGAGATTAATGAAGCAGAACGGTCATGCGCAGCCATCTGCTCCATTAGTCTGATGGACCGAAGACGGGTTGCATCACTTTTTTTTTGCGATCTGCTAATTTATTGAACACAAAAAACTGAAATATCACATGGTCATAAGTATTCAGACTCTTTGCTGTGCAACTCATATTTAACTCACATATTGTTCATTTCCTTCTGATCCTCCTTGAGATGGCTCTGCTCCTTCACCGGATTCCAGCTGTGTTTAATTAAACGGATTAGGTAAGGCACACACCTGTCTATGTCATGTCAGAGAACATGAGAATCATGAGATCTAAGGAACTGCCCCAATAGCTTTGAGACAGAATTTTGACAATGCACAGATCTTCCCAAGGTTACAAAATAATTCCTGCAGTTCTCAAGCTTCCTAAGAGCACAGTGGCCTCCATAATCCTTAATTGGGAGAAGTTTGGGATGTCCACAACTCTTCCTTGACCTGGCCATCTAGCCAAACTAAGCAGTTGTGGGTGAAGAGTCTTGGTGAGAGAGGTAAAGTAGAACGCCAAAATCACTGTGACTGAGCTCCAGAGATGCAGGAGGGAGATGGGAGAAAGTTCCACAATGTCAACTATCACTATAGCCTCCACCAATTGGGGCTTTATAGCAAGAGTGTGCCGACCATAGCCTCTCTTTCGTGCAAGACGTTTGAAAGCCGCATACAGTTTGCAAAAAAACACATGAAGGTCTCCCACACTGTGAGACATAAGATCTCTGGTCTGATAAGATGAAGATTGAACTTTATGGTGTTAATTCTAAGCAGTTTGTGTGGAGAAAACCAGACACTATTCATTACCTGCCAAATACAGTGACACATGGCGGTGGCAGCATCGTACTGTGGGTGCAGGGACAGGACAACTGGTGGCAAGATGAATGCAGCCAAGTACAGAAATATCCTGGATGAAAATCTCTTCCAGAGCTCTAAACCTCAGACTGGGCTGAAGGTTCACCTTCCAACAAGACAATGACCCTAAGCACACAGCTAAACTAACAAAGCAGTGGCTTTAGAACGACTCTGTGACCATTCTTGAGCCCTGACCTAAACCTAAAAATTGAGCATTTATGGAAAGACTTGAAATGGCTTCCACCAATGTGAACCATCCAACTTGAAGGAATTGGAAAGGATCTACAAGAAAGAATGTCAGAGGATCTTCTACTACAAAATAAAGCTTTAAATATGCAAATGAGCCTAAGGGGCTCCATATCTGTTAATTGAGCCTGGAGGCCCGCAGACTCATTTGCATAATATGTGAAGTCCTTTTTTGTAAAAACAAGGGCATAAAAAGTTAAAAGAAAAGTGGATCCTGCCAGAGGGGGCACACACCAGCATGTAAGTGTGCTTGGTTAACAATCCTAGATCAAGGTGGTAGATGTCCTTTAAAGGTGCCCTTAAAAAGTGAAATCTCCATCATAGTGGTGTCCCTGCTTGCCAAAGACCACATAGATTTCACAGGACATAGACCATAAATTGAAGGTCATGATATAAGGACAATGCACGAGCGGTGTCTCAGAATAGAAAGAATTCACAATGTGATATCATAGTACTGGGGAAGTAAATGCAGTGATGTCACAGCAAAAATTTTCGGAAAAACTGTGAAAAAAATGTGAAAAGTTATTATAGTTATGCTAGTACAAACAAGTTGTTCCTTAATGTGGCAGAGAGACCCCTGGGACCAAGTACAAGGATTAACCTACGAACCCTTTTATAGATGGCAAAATTTATGGTTGGAAGAGCTCATCATAATTGAACTCTAGGTCAGAGCGATGTGGAGGTAGAAACCAGTATCAGTCTGATCCAGTTAGATTTGGTTGAGCTTTTCTCTCTGTTACTGTCTGTATTGCTGTCAGTCTCCACGACTAATCATCTGAATCAAATGGCGCAAATTAATTAAACATTCCAAATGTTTTCACTCAGTTACAGGCGGAAAACGCGGCAATGTTTTCCCTTTAATGAGCCCTTGATGATTTTGCCTGATAGTTCCATTAAAAGAGGCAATTGATGCCGTCCTTCTGTCAGTCCTATACCGTACCGGTATGCTTGGTGAACTCTATGGCTTGGGGCCCCCAGTCGCTGCCATTCTCTCTAGTATTAGGACTTGGCAGGTCTGGCAGTTGACACAGCATGGAAGGAGTCAGGCGTGATCAATATAAACCTTGTAAGGTTTTCTCAGAAAATCGATGATTCCTGCACATCGCCCTCCTGTCCCGGCTGAGGCAGCATATTCGTCCTTTGATGTATGCTACTGAGCTGCATATCCTGCGGCCGGCCTGCTGAAGAGACTCCGACTGAATGTTAATTTCTATAATTATTATCTTTCTTCCACACTCATGAATGGTCTGCCTCATGCTTCCATTAATTCTCCGCTTCCGTTTATTAGTCACACTTCTTTTCTTTTCCTTTGCTATCTTTTCATCTCTTATCTTTCATTATCTTTGTTCTCCATCTACCTCTCTGCTAATATTCATTCCTTACATCTACCTCTTTTCATGTATTTTTCCATATTTCTAAAGCCCAAGATATTCTATTCTGCCTTAATCCCTCATCCCCTAAAACTGTTTTTATTCTCTTTATAGCATTTGCTTTTATCTTCTTCTCCTCCTCTTTCGTTTACTTTTGACCTGCTCTCTTTTCCTTTGACATCTTACTCAGCATCACATTAAGACTCTCTCCCGTCTTCTTTGTAACCTTTTAACCCCCCCTACTCTCTTCTTCTCGTGTTTATTCTCCACTCCTCCGTCTCCCTCCCATCTCTTCATCAGGGAATACATATCAAACACATTGCAGCATGTTTGAAAATGCCAGCATAAATATCACATAATGCTATGTGGAATCTCACTCCTTCTATGCAATAATTAAACTGTGGAGCAGCTCTCAAAGGGTGAATAGTTCTCCTAAATTTCTCTATTTGCCTCTAAAATGGAGCAGCATAACACAGTTATATTGGGTGGTTAAACCTGTAGTATTTCCATGTAGTCTGAATTATCTTAATGCCACATAAGGTATACAATACCCAATAATGGAATCAAAAGTCCAGATCGTAGGGTTGAAGTTCTAATAAAAGTATAAAAAAGCCCAGAGATTGAAGGACTCTCCAGGCCGGTTCACCTCCACTGCTATCACGCACAGGGTTGCTTGGCCGTGACCCGCTATGGAGTTTCCGTACTCAGCTCAATTCCTAACAACACTGCATACAAAGTGGTGCATGCACAGATAGCAGTGGAGATGTTTAGTTTATGTAGGGTTTAGTAGTGCAAGCCGGAAGAAGCGCGGTCAGCGGAAAACGGCCATCACGTGTGTTTGTATGCCCCATTGCACCTTGTCTTCCCTTGTAAGTTCCTGTACTTGTTTTGTATAAAGAAAGCACTATTCTTACTACTATATGCATCAGTTTATGTAGGACCCTGGAGCTGTCAGAGTCCCTTTAAGTGTGTCAGCTGGCAGATCAATAAAATTGTACCGTAAGTAATTTTCACCTTCACAGATCTTCTGACTTCCCCATTGGCCTCTGCTTCCTGCTTGTTCTAGACACACAAAAAAAATGCAGACTCAATTATATATCGATTGGTGGAGCCCATTTTCTTGTGCAATATATGTAAGACTCTGTTCCCAAGGAATACTAATGGGTCACATTATCTTGAAGGATTGGTTTATCACAAATGTATTCTGTATTGGGAGATCTGCTACATGACCTCCAACTATCAAATTTGGTTTGTACCACATGTTCTGAGGGAGATATAAGTCTTTCTTTAAAAATTCTGATTATTGTTGCATTAAATATTTTAGTAGATCACCATTTGAGCGTCCATCTTCTGGAATTGATAATGAGAACCTGGCTCTAGCTGTAGCGCGTGTTAGTAATTATCCCCACCCGTTTCCCTGATGAGAGGCTGATGGATGTCCTCTTTCTTTTTGCTCTGCTGAAGGATATGGCCGGGAGAAGCATTTCTTGTTGTTTCGTTCCTATAATTCTTCTCAACAATAAGGACAGAAGCCGCCAGGCACGTTCAACCTCCCGTGCGTGTAATTACCGGCCAGGAGCTCAGAGATGATGTGATCGCAGCTTCTGGGTGGATTTTTTTTCCTCGTGTTTGACTAGCCCATTTGATCCAGCCGGCAGCTACTGCATGGGTCGGAAGGCTGAGCTGAGGAAGCTAATGAATGATAAGGACTCAATTAGGGCATCACTCAGGTCACTTGCCTGCAAGATTGTTCTCTCTGGACACAAGTAGAGGATTTAGGGTTGCTAGCCATGACATATTTCATGCAAGTGTGCATTTTATGTTATTTGTGTAGTCTACTTCTAAATTGTCCATTTCCCTAAGTTATCAAATACTCTTTGCTTTTCATTTCTGTTAAGTTGTCAGGTTCAAGTATTACGTTGTAAATTCTATAAATCGTTTCATTTGTAAAACCTGAGCTGAGAATAATGCAATAAATTAGAAGTAGTACTCTCAGGTTTGTGGAAATAAATCACTATTATTATCTTATATTTATATATTTCTTGAGGCTTGAAAGAATTGGAATGTTTTACAGATATTTTACAGATTACGGTAACCTTTGTACAGTATTCCTAATCCTAAAATAGACATAAAGTAGATAGAAAAACTGGGCTTCTCCTGGCACCAATTCAATTTAAAGGCCTTGTGTATATTTGACCCTTACATCTTTTCATTTCCTTGTAGATAAGACTTAGGGCATGTTCTGCTTTCTTGGTGTATAACAAATCATGGTGGGTCAGTGGTTGGTACCGTTGACGTGTTATCTCCAGGGACTCCTATTAAATACCTATTTGGGGAGGAATTTATTAAGACTTGTGCTTAATAATCTCCAAGACATGTCAGATTTACTAACAGAATCTGGCTTCTTAGTATTGTTATCCATGGCCTCCTTCCTTCTAAAATCAACTTTTAAAATTATGCTGAGGAACCAGAAGGGCTCTGGGGGTTGTAGCCAGAGCTCCTCCATGCTGCAGATACACGGGCTGTTAGACTCTTACTCTGAACCTCTGCTCATGCTCACAAGGCCATGGATAACTAATATAAGAAGATTATCACAATCACGGTGCCTGGATCTATGAGTAAGTGTCCCTGGTTTATCCAGTATATGGGGGTCATTTATCTTATCTCTGTTTGTTTTGGCTAGTTTTTGCCTGTCATTTTTCCTTTTGTTAAATGGGTTTCTGTTTTCTGATCTCTTTTTGAGGAATTTGTTACAAATCTCTCAAAAATGTTGCACAAATGTCTCAAGTCACTTCTTTCCATTTTCTCAGTTTTAGAAAATAAATGTGTCTTACTGACGCCACTTCACCATGGGTGCGATAGTCGGCTACGGGGTGGCACTCCATCCGTTGCAACAAAATAGGATTCGAGCACTCCTAATAATCCCTCTGATGAAATAAGTTATGTGGAAACGCGTCAGGGAAGGGAGATTAACCTGTTAGGGACAGTTTTTTGGGATCGTCCTTGTTAGGGCGGGAGCTATAAGGGGACTTAGGGAAAGGAGCATCACATTTGCAGATGGATGACCAAACCCATGGTCTGAATTCAGATCCACTATCTGTGGGAGTGTAAATGCACCACTACAAAACCGGTAAGATCTACCCTATGTTGTTGACCCACGACCACGGTGATTTCGGGTATGTAGGGTGTTGTTTGTAGTTGCACTGTATGAAATAAGAGTGCAGGTAATAATCCCACAGCACAAAACATTTCTATGATAAAATACCATATACGTGTGTTTTTTGACACGGTTCACTATTTAAATGGGGGCAATATATGTTCTTTTAAATTGTTGATAAATAAAATTTAAGTTTTAACTGTACTCTATTTTTCCTGAAAATTATCTTATAGAGGAGGCCCAGAGAGGTCTTCTTTCGTGTCACTTATTGCTTATATATGTCTTACTGATGAAAAACAAATACCAGGCGGACATTTTAAAATGTCCCCAAAAATTGCAATGCGCCAAAAAATGTCTCAAAAGACCTGAAAAAACAGGAAGAAAAATAAAGATAAATGACCCCCTATCTATAATAAATAGATGCAGATGCATATTAAAGGGGTTGTCCGGAGGTTGAGAAACATGGCTGCTTTCTTCCAAAAACAGCGCCACAGCTGACCATGGGTAGTGTCCGGAATTGCACCTTGGCTCCATTCTTCTCCATACATAAGAGCTCCAATACCAGCACAAACCATGGTCAGGAGTGGCGCTGTTAAGTCATGTTTTTCACCCTTTGGACAACCTTAAAATTATATCCACCATTGCATCCAAATAGAAGACTAAACACATAATAATTTAAATGAACTGAAGTTAAAGAGTTTGTTATTTTAACTAATACTTTTAAGTGTTTTATTGGTTAGATTAACAAACACTTTACTCTCAGTTTCAATTAACCATTTGTTATGGATGTCAATTGGGGCCATAGATTGTGAGACCCAAATTGCACAGGAACCATCTCAAACCAGGATGCCCCTATCGATAGCTCCCCTTGCAGCTGTGTTGGTGTATAAGCCAAAGAAACTGAGTTCCGGTGCATAAAGTAGGCACATAAAGGGCACAGCCATTGCCTGGCCACTTCTTGTCCCACCACTGCCTTACTAAATCACAATGTAATACTAACCAAGGGATGAGAGGGGTTATTTCATTCTTCCTATCCCTTTACTGCTTATAAGACACTTGTAATGTCCGTCAGATGAGCAATAATGATGGCAAGAGAGCAACGGGGGAAATCATATGTTAGATTGCATCACCATAGCAATGGGACTAGGACTGGCTTCATTGTTAAACAGGTCTATAGAAGACAAGCACAAAGCTGAACACATGACATGATGGATAAAACTGGGGCAGAAGAACAGAGGAGGTGTCAGATACTAGATACCAGATACTAGTTTCAATTTTCCAGAACATGATAGAAAATAAAATTGATCTCAATGTCTGTTGTGTGCAACTGGTCCACTTTCTTCAGTTATTGGTCCACATAGGCACTAGGTGCAGTTTGTCTGTGAAGTGTACAGAGGGCACCAACTTTTTTTGGTGCACCTTTAACAAATAACGTGCAACTTAATTCTGTCGGACACTGTATGATTAATGTGACGAACGGTTCGACAGTGCACAGTTCAGTGCCGAATTTTGCATTGGGTCAGGTATAGTGCAGCGTTGTGGACACTTTATAAACAGATGTGTAAAATCAGACTGAAATTCATGTGCAAAGTCTGCCAGAAAACTTGAGCACGACCCTTAGTAAATGTGGGCCACTGTGGTTGGATCTGGAGCCATTGTGTGTAGTACAAGTAACCAGAAGGTCCGCAACAAACACACACAAAAGTTAGACTCGATTCGGTGAAAATATATAGATTTTTTTGTTATTTAAAATATATATATATATATATATATATATATATAGACTTAGATTTGAGAAAATATAAGTTGGTATTCAGTATTCCCTGCCTTGCAAGTGGGTTTTATCTAATAATTGTGTGTGAATAATAACCAGCCTGAGCATTTACCTATTGAAGGGCGTATAATTGAAATCCTAATGCCTTATACCTTCCTATAGCTTAGTATAAAAGGATAAAAAGCTCTTCAGTGCTCATCGTGTGACAATGCTCCGGTGGCCAGGGTAATATGTCCTTGTGTGCCAAGTGTTGTGAGAAGTGCAATGTGAGGACACGGCATCTATGGAACAACTGCATGGCTGATAAATGCCACTTCCTATCACATTTTATATGTCACTCTGTGAAGTGCTCCTGACCTTGGGACTTTGTCTCTGAGAATACTAAATACATCTAATATAAAACAGAAGGCTGGCATAGATGAAGAAAAAGTCCATCCAAAGTGTGGGATTTACAAGAATTAGTGTAATAATAGACGTGAGAAAGTTCTGTAGATCCAACTATTTAGCAGTTTGGGATCTCAAGTCGTGCTCAGTTCTTGTGGAGTCCTGATTGCCTTCAAAGAGAAGTTAGCAGGCATAGGGCTTTCCACAGACAAGTGGAGATGATGTATATTTGCTGTTATGTTGGTTTTCTCTATTCAAAATGCCTTGAAATTGTTGCATCTGTTCATTTGCACCAAATTTGAAACTTTTGCAGCACAGAACTTTTAACTTATGACTGATTTACTTCAGATTTATGAATGTGGTTCCAGATCTGGTAGACAAACTTACAAAGTGCAACTTTTCAAAAACAACTAAAAAGTTGCAAGACCACTCCAGACATTAACATCTCAAATTCCAAATAGAGCCACATTTATCAAGCTGTCTAAAGCACTATATTACATCTATGTACAGAATACACTAAAAAATGAGTTAATACAAAAATGAATATACCTGCCTGAAGATAAATATACCCTTATGTGAAAGAATTTGCTAATCAGCTTCACACAAGAAAGCAGAACATTTTTTTTTTTTTAATATTCCTACCTGTAGATTTCATGTAAATCAATGCCCCCCCTGACATGACTTGGAGGAGCAGAGTTAGGAAAAATAAAAGAACACATACTTGCTCTGGCTTCCGGGCTGCTCTGGAACATATAGTTTTGGGCCTTGCTTCTGGCCGTAAGTTCTGTTGTGTCACATGACCCACTTTATCCAATGATGGTCTCCTTGGACCAGGAGGATTGATCCATTTTATTGACATTACACGGGACTAAGAGAAAGCATTGTATTTGACTCGAAGTGAGAATTGGTTATTTAAGGGGTATTCCCATGAAGACAAAATTCTTCAATATACTCAGGATGGCAAAATAACACACAATCTCTAATTCAATGCTATGAACACAAACACAGCATTTCACAGATATAATTCTTACCTGTTTCTATCAGTTATGATGTACTTTTGGATATCACCATAAACTCAGCCCTGACTGTGGTCGGGCAGATCTTCCTGTTTGCTCAGTTTTGTCTGACATGAATGCAGATCTCCTATACTGCAGGAGCAGGGCGGAGGAGGCACTTCCTGTTCAGCAGCTATAGAGGAGACAAGCTGTTCAGACAAGATAAGTTTTACTCCAAAGGGGGGAGGCATAGCAGTTCGGAGTATTGGTGAGGTAGCAGGGCTGAGTGTGCCATTTTGTCTTATATCCATCTCATGACTATGATCTCTCTCATCTCTCTTTTCCTATGTGTCAAATATTAGTACAATATTCAGAAGCTAAATGACAGTGTAGCTAAACCCTGTACCCTGATAATCTAAGCACATTGTCAGCACACAGCATAGCATGTACGAGTACTGCACAGAGAAATCAGGAAGGATCTGCTCAGCTGGTGCCTGTCCACGCGGCTGAATATTACAGTGAGCGGCTAATGCAGTGATTTGAGCAAAAGAAGCTCTAAAACTGAGATGGCAAAGGGAGGGGTTAAATGTTCTCTTTAGCATCTCTAGGGAAAAACGATTTTAGGACTTTCTTTCATGGGTAACCCATTTAAGTTTATAAGCAGATTCATCATTTCTTTGATTTTTACATTCACTATCACACATAAGTCTAAGCAGGCTGTAGACAACATCTTTATTCCTGTTGTTCCTTCAACTTTTGAGCATATTCCAGTCTAGGACACCAATAGCCACTTAGTGAGCTTGGGTTTATGGGGTAGCGGTACATTATTGTTATATAATATCCTCTAGGAAGCTATATAGTTGCCAGGCAATATTCCAGCTGAAGATGTTCCAGGTAGGCAGTGATAAGCTATTATCTCAGGAAGGCAAACGGAGCCAGTCCCAAGTCATATATTCCAGCCCCCTCCCTGCTGATTTCTATCCTAGCCATTCCTAGTAATGTGTATTTAACGCCACATTAGAAGGGCTGATTCACCTCTCCGTTCAGCGGTTCTGAGGGCAGTGGATAACAGTCTGTCAGCGAGATCTTTAATGGCTCCACTTGCTATTTTTTTCATCATTTACTTATCATTTCCGGGCAAAAGTGATGCTCAGTACGTAATGAAGCCTGAAGGAAACATGAGAGAAGCATGAGAGCGTAAAGTACAAGGGGGCATAGGGACTTTGCTCATTAGAGAATTATGTAGGTGTCGCTTTTCGTAAAGGGGATGGTAAAAATACACAGAAGTTCCAGTGATAGAACGCACTTTGCGAGAGCAGTATGATAACTACATATCAAATTTACATAACACTGGAAAAAGTTAATACATCAGAATTCTTTTTCAATATTTGTGGAATAGCGCAATTTTGTTTTAGCCTATGACACACACATAAAGAACAAATATGTCAAATATAAGACTAATTGTAGAAGAGGAAGAAGTCTCTATATCTCTATAAAGATGAATTTAATATTTGAAAACTGGATGCATGTAATAGCCACATATAGACCACACATTCACACATGATACATTGATCAAGTGCCATAAAGCTAAATTTAATAAACCAAATACAAAGTTCTTCTTATATTATCACCAAATTGCATAAGACCACTGTCCTCTTCATGATGACTTTAGTGTTTTAGTGGGTCCCTTACACTAGTTGGAATGGTATCTGTTGTAGGACGCTGGTAGTTCTATAAATTGTTATGCAGTATAACGATTAGTATCACTACCTTCCTTGTACTGTTTACTATATTCTATATCTTCTGTTTCTAGTCTCTGTATTGTACACTATAATTTACCACACTCAGGGTTAATACCAATAATATTTATTAACACACTAAAAGTATACAATGTTAATCACAATACTCACAAAACCCACAGAATCCAACCCACCACAATGCATATAAACACACACACACAATATAATAATCCACACACCTAACTATCCCTATTATCACAGAGAACGAAGGGGGACAGGGAGATTGACAGGAAAGCAGGGGTACAGAGATAGATTTAGGTAGATAGGAAAGCAGGGGTACAGAGATAGAGAACAGGGGAGCCGGGGTACAGAGATAGAGAACAGGGGAGTTGGGGTACAGAGAGATAGAGAACAGGGGAGTTGGGGTACAGAGAGATAGAGAACAGGGGAGTTGGGGTACAGAGAGATAGAGAACAGGGGAGTTGGGGTACAGAGATACAGGTACTCAGCCAAATCCGGGAAGGTGCTCTAGTGTCTTAGCTGGTGGTGATGGCAGATTCCTTCTCCTTTCCTAGTTGGTCTGTAGGGAAGATTTTTCTTCCTCTATCCTCCACTAACATCCCCTTATAAGTCTCTCCACTGTCCCTTCCCCCAAGATGGTGGACAACAGATGTATATCC
Source organism: Engystomops pustulosus (assembly GCF_040894005.1). NCBI lineage: Eukaryota > Metazoa > Chordata > Amphibia > Anura > Leptodactylidae > Engystomops > Engystomops pustulosus. The sequence goes on from NC_092416.1 coordinate 144,373,383, forward strand.
CTTCCTATCCTGTATTTCCAATACAGGGTGTGTATTTAGTCACCCATCCAGCCCCCCCTCAGGTGGGAATAACAGAGATCCCGGATTTCATCCTGGCATAGAGGTGTGAAGTGTCTCTAGATAACTGTCCCTGGAGAGTTTGAGTGACATTCCCATAGTAAAAGGGGGTTGACATCCTGCTGTCCAAGGATACAGATGTGTGAGATTGCCCTCACCATATCCTGAGTAAGAAAGCAGGTGTGTTCTTTCCCAGGGGAATGGAATATGACAGAGGGACATTTTATACATACATATATATATATATACATATATATATATATATATATATATATATATATATATATATATATGTATACATATATATACACACACATACATATCTACATACACAAATACCTACGTACATGGATAGACACTTCCCTTTACAATCGCCCTGTTGTCGGGGACTCGACAATTAAAATTTGAGGGAAGTGTTGTGTTGAACCGTATTTGCCTATTCAACCATATTTATCCCTGGTAGTGATTCAGGATGGAATGAAGTATAATTTTGCATTTAGGTACCAAGACATCACTTTCCCACAGAGCCACCTTCCTGCCCGTCACCGTAACCCAGTATCCTCTGCCCACAGAGAACGTCATCTGCTTCTTGTCTCTTCCTCTCAGAATCACAGTCCTTTACTATGGTATGAGTCTCTTTGGTTGACCTTGTCTGTGTTGCCAGTCTCCTGCTGTAGCCAATCTCAATTGTCATCCTGACCAATGTCCCACATGCAGGTTTGAGAGAAAGGCCATTTACTCATGCTTGAGCATATGTAGCACTACCATTGATCTGGTGTTATGGTCATGTAGAGTCATCATCCAATTTTCCACAGCAACTTTTCATCAGAGGTGTTGAAGAAGAACAATGAAGAACCTTGATTGAAGTGGTATCCGTGGACAGAAAACCTGGATCTTTACCAAGGCATGACAGCAGACTAGAATGGGAGGCGATGTCTCAGAACCTAAGGTCAAATTGTGGGGAGGGGCATTGCCTCCCATGTCCCCAATACCTGACATTCAATCCATCCTGTTATTAATCATACCATATATAAAGTTAAAAGGCAATTACTCACCATAGAGTGGGAATACCTTACCTATCCCTAAGGTCCCTACACATAATTAAAACACAGGCATACTATTTGCACCGAACACACAAATTCCCATCACCCTAAAAATCCAAATATACAAATTATATATAGAAAAGATTGTTATCATCAAGTCCTTAATCCCTGCCTTCGAATCAGTTCATGATGTTCTGCCTGGCCCAATTGTATTCGGTTGGCCAGGCCTTTCATTTTCTTGTATATAAAAAATAGTCCGATATACATAATAGTGACCAGGACGAGGAGAACTATCACTGGGTGAATTAGCATATTAAAGAATGAAGTTGCTTTGGGGCTGTAGCCAAACAGACTTTCCCACCAGGACACTGTAGAGTCTTTTTCCAGGGCATGGACAATCCCTGTAATCTTCATCTGATCATGTTTTAGAAGAATGGTGGCTTGATCTTCAGAGTCTTTGAGTCTCTTAATTATCCCTTCCTCTTGGCTGAAGTCTAACAAAAGATGTTTAAGTTTGTTGCCAAAACCAAGAGGGATTTTCTGAAGTCTTAGGGGAGTATCTGGACGGATATCGAGTCTCTTTTCGGGGGTAATCGGTGTTCTTCCCTTTTCACCTGCAATATCGATACCTAAAACTGGATAAGAAGTACAATATGCTCCTGGGAGGAGTTCTCCTCTTTCGGTGCAGTTAGTTGAATAAATGGTATATGACATATTCGTTGTTTGATACCAACACCAATACCCTTGACCCACATATTTTATATATGATGGAGGTACCGCTCTGGTTTTCACCTCACAGGAACCCTCAATATCCCAACACTGGTGTCTAAACACACGATCATAACTACCTTGGCAGAGAATAGCATCCTCTTTTCTCCAACATCCATCTGTATCAAACAGATAAGGTTGGCCTGCCTCATATGTCAGGATATCTGAGGGGAGCTGTGGGTGAAGTACTGTTGAGTTTTTTATTACCGTACCCAGGTTAATGACATTGTACCCTTGTCTTACTTTACCAGAGGTGGGTGCCAAAGATGAAGCGGTACATGTGAGATTTTGGCAACCATGCCACTGACTGACCCACCAGTTGGTATGATTAACTGCAAAAGGGGAAATATAACTACTCATCCTTTGCCATAGGTTAAATGGGTAGTGGCTACTATGTAAAGAGGATATAATATGTTTAAGGTTATCAGAGAGTTCACTTTGTACTTGAGTACATGTCAGGGCAAGTTGTGTTCTATCCTGCTCTTCTAGGAGACCTACAACTAGCTGCCTAAACTTCTCTCTTAGTGCAGAAGATAGAGAAGTAGTTGCATCTATGTGTGAGTGTTGTAAACCCTCCAGAACCTGATTTACATCAAGTTGGGTCCTGAGACCTTCCCCAGCATGCTGTGCCAGATCTCCAAGTTTATTCCTTAATACTTCTAGATCCATAGTGTTTAGCGCCCCTATTCCCATTGCACCTCCTCCCAGACCCATTGCAATCAAATCCCTTTTCCCCCTGTACTTCCTTTGTCTGAGATCATCTTTTCTTACCTCTTGTCCTGATTCTACCCATCCTCTAAGCATATCAATTTGGTTTCTCACAAACTCCTCACATCTATGATCCCAATGGTCCACCCTGAAATCATCTACTGATATCCTCCAAGTGTATAAGACAAACTTGGTTTCTGTGATGATTTTCCAGGGGGATGATAGCTGAGGTGTTATGGGATCTGCCAATTGATATGTAGGGACGTTACAAGACTCCAGATGTGGTTTTATTGGCTTGAGACCTTCTGTTTCATAAGGAATCCTTACCACTGTTACACATATTTTTCCTCTTCCTTTGAATTGATACCACTGGTCTCCGTCTCCAGCCTGTAATACTAGGTTCCGAACAGGTTTATTTTTAGCAAGGTAAACCCATTGAGTGAATGTCCAGCACCCTTCATCGACAGCCTCACAAAATGGCCATTTGAACGAACCATCTATATTGATATCAAAGTTAATATCTCTGCCTCTAGGATCTTTCCAATCGGAAGATACATATATACCCCGATATTCCTCAGACATAGGAGTTCCATCCATCCATACATCAATTATTGGAGAATCCACTCCATTGCATAATATATCCCATCTCCATGGGTTAGTATCTGACAATACCATCTGAGTATCTGGCTCCCAGTGTGCATAGGTAACAAAATAGTGTCCTGTAACTTCTTGTACACATCTGTCCCTCATGATGGTAATCATAAATGATCGTATGGAAGGGGATCCCTCTATCTGAGTATATCTTTGATCTGCTGCATCTGTCCGCACCTTCAAAACTGCAGCTCTATAAAAGCCTTCAAGTTTTACGGGACCACTTTGATCATTCCATAGAACTTGCCCGGATTGACTGCAGAATAACTTTAACATCATTACACTGGTCCGTAAATAGTCAGTGGACACATGTCCTTGTGCATATATGGATTGTCTAGTAAGAAACATCTGGGAATCCCTTAACATACAATATGCCTTCAGAGTGCCTTTTACAGGGATAGGTCTATCAAAATAAGTCCTTACTCTCAAGCCATCCTGACCCCTATGTTTTAGAAAAATAGCTTTAAGGATATACCATCCACTATACTCTGCTCCAGTGACATCTTCAGGACTCAGAATTCCTTCTTTGGTACACAAGACTTTGGTTGTATTTCCCACTACTGACTTGTAAGGATGTAAGTGGGGATTTCTTGACACCCATCTAAGAGATTTGATAGGTGTCAGGTCTGAGTCCTGGAAATGTCTATATTCTTTTAGGCAGAGAGCATGTAAATCATGTTGTATGGCAGATACATTCTCCACCGGGGTATAATGCTGAACTATGCCATTGGTAAAACCTTTCCTCTGGAAACCATACAGATACCACTGTCCTGGTATAAATGTGAAATTGCTGTATGGTTCTAGGATTTTTCCTTCTAGACATTCTACTGTGAGGAGACTTGGTGATCCGAGTGATCTCACATCTGGATCAGAAGTCTTTTCCAAATTATCCCCCATGGAGGCTGAATCCACCAACATCATGCTTACCACAATTATTACAAACTGGAGGTTAGTCCTTTCCACATGACCCTTATACTTCATGATTCCTGATTTCGCAGTGTTTTTCCATTCTTTGACCTGCTAAGGGAAAAGAAATTTAACATAACTTGCTTAACTTGGTATTGTAATGTTATATATTGATAATAAATGTTTGTGATACACCATCGACCCCCCCCCCCCCTCCCAACTATATATGTTAGATCATTATTGAGTTGGGAAGGCTTTGGTAGCTTTAGCTTGGTCAATGTGGATCCAAAAAGCTTCTTGACGCCTTTGTGAACGTTTTTTTGTTGTTATAGGCCTTTGTACCTTGAGCATGGTGTCTCCCATGGTTTCAAGGACCTGATAAGGTCCTTCCCAGTTTGCATCCCAGGGACCAGCCCTTCGGAACACTTTAACCATTACCCTATCACCTACAAAGGGCATGGGAGTTTCTCCCTGTAGATATGGTTTGTGCATTCGTATTGCTGCATGAGGCAATAACTCCTTCAGGTTCTTTTGAACCTGTTGAAGAAAGACATCTCTGGCAATGGCATCCTTTATTGGATTTGAAATATGTGGCTCATTTGGAAAACATAGTGGCATCTTGCGCCCTGTCATTAGTTCAAATGGTGTGATGCCTGTTGTGGTTGACTCTGTGGCGCGGATACCCATTAACACAGCTGGAAGACAGGTTACCCAAGAGCAACCCTTTTCCAACAGCGCTTTGGAAAGCCGTGTTTTGATAGTTCGGTTTATCCGCTCCACAATACCTGCTGATTGAGGATGGTAAGGCACATGAAATCTCTGTTTTATGTCAAGAAGACCACAAAGAGCTTTCATGACCTTACCAGTGAAATGAGTTCCCCGGTCCGATTCGATCACCCTGGGGATACCCCATCGTGACAGAACCTGTTCCCAAAGGACTCGAGCAGTAGTGGCAGCAGAATCATTTACCGTTGGGATGACTTCTACCCATTTTGAAAAGACATCCACCACCACCAATGCATAGCGATAATTTCGGCTGCCTGAGGGTAATGGTCCTATGTAGTCAATTTGTATTGCAGACCAGGGTCCCTCTGCTGGGGGGATTCGCTGCAATACTGGTTTCAGGGCTGGTGCCCTTGGGTTTACCTGTGCACATACTAGACATTGTTGTATGATATCTTCTACCGTCTTTGACATGCCTGGCCAGTATAATTTGTCTTTGAGGAGGGACAAAAGTTTGTCTCTACCTAGATGTCCCATTAACTGGTGGTTTAATCGTGTCAACTCTGCTTGAAGATGTTGTGGGATAACCGGTAGAGGGAGCGAGGCAGTTCCAGTGTCATAACACAAGATACCTTGTTGTATTGAAAAGGGATCTTGTGGGTTGGTAAAATGTACCAGTAATAGAGGATCCTTAGCTTGTTCCTCCTCAAATGACACTGGACTATCTTTGAGGTGGGTACTCCTTACTGCAATTTGGCGTGAGGGTAATTCTTCCACCTCTGGTTCCCGTAGGATCCCGGAAACTGCAGCCAGTTTGGCTGATTCATCTGCTTTGTTGTTGCCCAAAACCAATGGTTCATTCCCCTTCTGGTGTGCTGGAATTTTTATGATGGCGGCCTTTCCAGGGTGAGTCATGCCCCATTCCCACAACTCCTTCAGGATAGAGACATGAGCCAAAGGTTTGTTCTGGCTGTCCACAAATCCTCGTCTTTTCCAAGTATCCAGGTGTAGGGTAAGTGACCTGACTACATATGAGCTGTCGCTATATATAGTGCGGTTTCCAAGAGGCTGAAGAAGAAGGGCTTCTCTGACAGCCTCCAGTTCAGCCCGTTGTGCTGACATGTAACCTGGTAGCTTGACAAGGCTCTGTGTACCGGTGGTTTCATCCAGTACCGCAAACCCTGTCATATAGGTACCATCTAAACAGAATCGAGAGCCATCAACAAAAATTACTCTGTCATCTGGATCTGTGGTTGATCTGAACAGTGGTGGGGTCGTGCCTTGTGTTGGTACTCCACAATCATGTTCAGTCCCTGTCACATTTAACAACTGAGATAGAACATATTTGGCTTTGTGGTTGACTGTGAGATTCCGACCACTCAGATCCATGATCCACCTCCCAAATCTTTGTTGAGAGACTCCGGGGAGTGTATCTCGTAGTAAGAGGGCTAATGGAGAATGTGGGGTCTGTACAGTGAGGGGCCTGAAGCCTACAATATGCTCTGTTGCTTTGACCGCATAGTGTATGGCTGCCAGTTGTTTGGCACATTCATCAAACCCTTTTTCAACTGGTGAAAGGAGCCTGGAGAAATATCCAAGAGCTCTATGATCATATCCTATCTTTTGTAGTAGGACAGCTGAGATAGACTCTGTACCCGCATGAGCTTGTATGGCCAAATCCCCTTCAGAGTGAGGGGTGGCTAGTGCTGGAGCAGAAGAAAGATCTCTTTTCAAAGTTGAAAAGGCTTCCTCCTGTATCTCTGACCAATCCTTGATGGACGGCTCTTTCCCTTTTAAGAGTTCGTAAAGTGGCTTTGCTTTGGCAGCAAAATCCTCTATGAACTCTCTCATGAAGTTGGCTACTCCTAGGAATTTACGTAAATCTTGTAGAGTGGCTGGTTTGGGTAACTTTACCATGGCTTCCACCCGGGCAACCATGATGCCCTTGGTTCCATAGGAGATCTGAACACCAAGGAAAGTGACTTCTACTCTTGCCAAATTTGCATTGTGCGGACTCAACTTGAGCCCAGCTCTGGCCAAAAGTCTCAACAGTTCCTTCAATAGAGACAAATGTTCTTCCATTGTCTCTGTGTGAAGAAGTAAGTCATCCACATATTGTAGCAGGCATTCTGGCCGTGAGAATACACTCAGTATTGCTGCCAAAGCCTGGTGAAAATATGTAGGACTACTGTGGAGTCCCTGAGGCAGTACACAGAACATGTACTGTTTGTTCACTACGGTGAATGCAAACTTGTACCTGCAATTCTCTGACAACTCGATGGAGAAAAAACCATTGGCCACATCAATGGTTGAGAATATTCGACTTTTGCCGCTTATTCTCGCCATTATGTCGGGGGTCTGTGCCACTAGCGGTGCAGACATAGGTGTGTACTTATTGAGGACACGAAGGTCTATTGTAAGCCTCCATGCATTTTCTGAACCCTTCTTTTTCACTGGCCACAGGGGATTGTTGCACTTAGAATTACACTCTATGACCACACCCTTTGCTTCTAAGTCTTTGACTGTTTCCAGAATCGATTGTGTTGCTTCTGGTGGGAATCGGTATTGACGTTGAGGTGGTGGGTCAGGCCCTTGAATGTCCACCTGAACACCAACCATTCTCCCACAGTCATTTTTGCTTTGAGCCCATAGCTCTGGAAGTTCATACACAATAGCTTCAAGGTCTTTATTGTGTGAAACATCTGGCCATTTGTGCTCCAACATATTTTTGGAGTTGTCAATGGTTGGCAGGGGTGGACTTAGATTCTGGCGTTGTATAACACACACCTTTGATTGTCTTGGTCCCCTCCATACAATACAGTTTGCCAAATCAAGGATCCATCCGTTCTGTGTCATTACATCAGTGCCAATGATATTGTCAGAACCAGGGTAATACCACATTGGGACTTTCAAGATCGTGTGCCTGGCAAGTTGAATCACAACTTCATCTACCCTGTGGGCTCTCACCCCCCCTTGTTGGTGATCAAAACCGATCACCACACACTGAGGGCTGTTGGGGTGTAAATCATGTTTGATATTGGTAATAGAAATTTCTGCACCAGTGTCAAGCATGATCATGGTATCTTGGTCTTTTATTCTGGCTTTTATGTGGGGTCTCCCTGAAGAATCCAATATGATATGACATACTGGAGCCAGATTTTTAGGGATCCCTAACCTTCAATCGATCTGTACCAGACTTTCAGTAGGAACCTCTGTGGTACATACTGCTACCTGATTTGGGCGAATCTGTGAGTTCTGTATGGACATGTGAGATTCCACACAAAGTTTTTCAGGGGCTGTTTTGTCTGGGGCATTTACAAGTGCCACACGTTTTAGTGTCTGGCCCTGTAAATCTCCTTGATCCTTATATGTCTGTTCCCCCATTTGTTTAGCAAACTCCGGTTTCAACTTGAAACCATTATTATTGCCATTTTTATCTGGGTTTCTACTATTTGAACGCACTCCTTGTGGACAATTCCTCTTCATGTGACCATATTGTAAACACAGGAAACAGCGTATGTTTCCTGTCTTTTCCAATGGTGGGGCTGTGGGGTAAACAGACGTGTGTGGTCTAACCTGTTGTCCACGTTCATCTTGTGATCTAAATGGGAAATTCCTACGCTCCCTAATTTTCACAGATTTTTTATTGTGCAGTATGTCTTGTCTATACTGCTCAATAATCATTGCTGCATCCGTGAGCGATGGTTCCTTCGCTGCACTTAGCCTGATTGCAGTATCTAGATAGGGGAATTTGTCCACAAACATGCGAACCATGCCTTGTGGAATTCCAATACCATGATCCTTTGTAACTTTCCTGTACATTGCTTCAAACCGGCTACAAAGAGACAATGGCTCATCCTGTATAGAGGGTTTGAATTTTGTCAGGATGTCTGGCGTGACATCCCAATGCCCTGTTGACAATCTCATGAGTATTGAAAGGCGTTCTTCCTCGTCATGAAAATGCCCATTCCTGGGGACTTTCCTACCCGTTGCCTCATACCTCTGGTTTAGGTGTGTAGGCAACCACAACTTAAACAGCTCCATACGATATTCTGGGGCAACCGAATATTTTTTGCAATGACCCTCAAAAATATCACATGCTGTAAATGGATCCACATTTGGATCATACTTGGGGATCTCTTTACAGATCCGTAACAGGAAATTTATCCTCTCCATATTATTATGGTTAGGATAAAGTTCCAAAGCCCTGTCTGGACACGCAGGTAGATTGGAAGCAGTATTTACAGTTTCCCACCCGCTGTCCAATCCCCATGTCGAGTCCTGCCTGTGGGAGTGTCCACTATGTCTCTGCTCCAAAGATGTTGGAGAGAAATTTAGAGCACGCTCCACTTGAACCCTAGTATCTGTCATGGGAGACATATGTTCCATTGTCCCAGTCTCCCCCTGCACTGTTTCAGAAACACAAACTTGTTTCTTAGGTAAGGGTACCCTGCTGTTAGCATTTGAACGTGATAAATCAGAGATGATCTGTTGCAAGTTCACAATGCTTTGTGATTTTACAGCTAGATCCTCCCTTAGAGTTGCTATCATTGCATCAGTTGATGCCAATCTGTTTCTGAATTGATTGTTCTCAGTGTACAATCTTATAAGTTCTTTGTCCATGTCAGAATAATAACTATCTTTCTCAGACAGTCTAGATTCCAACACACAAATCTCCTTGCCTCTCTCAATTGTACATTGGGCCTTTTCTTCTAACTGAGCTTCTAAAGTAAAAACCTGTTTACAGTTCTCTACACAACAATGGCAGTGGAAGTTGCCCTTAGGGACTGCTTCCTCTGTCTTTCTTGTGTTTGCAAGCATCTCAGCATGTTCCGGCTTCCAAATGATATCCTCATAAGTGTAAACTAATTTTGCCAACATTTGAAGCCGTTTGGACGTTTTATTAAAAACGCTGCGTTTACTTATATATGCCTTATCATGTGCATATGCCTGATCTAACAAAGCAGACCATAACATTTCTCCTGACTTATAAGAAGTGGGTGGTACTGGGGTGAATGTACTATTTTTACATAAATCTTTCAGTGTAGTAAAATCCATGCCTACCTGTTCTGTGGTCATCTTGGTTGTTCTTGTTCTTCTTGTCTTTCTGCTGCTTGAAAAAGGTCCTTCTTTAACTGGATGCCTTTCACCGACCAGCTGAACTTTTCCTGAAGAACACTGACGTTGATGCTGCAGGATCTGCGATGAATCGTCCAATTTACCCTGTGACTCTTCTAGCAATAGTCCCGTGCATAAATAGTTTATTGCAAAAGAAACAGAAAATTATTAATAATCATAAAACAGTACACAAAAAAAATTAAAATAGGTTCTCTGTTATTAATTCTTTCTTGTCCTCTCAAGCACAGCTGTGTTACCTGTCCGAACTTCAAGGCCTTGCACACAGTATGACACCACACTACACCGTGTACCAATGTCACCTGTCCGTGCTTCTACCTATCTTAGTTCACAGTATAAAGCAGCTTAACTTAATGAACACATAAGAACAAATTAATTAACAGTCGGGCCTGGCTCGCCAATGTTGTAGGACGCTGGTAGTTCTATAAATTGTTATGCAGTATAACGATTAGTATCACTACCTTCCTTGTACTGTTTACTATATTCTATATCTTCTGTTTCTAGTCTCTGTATTGTACACTATAATTTACCACACTCAGGGTTAATACCAATAATATTTATTAACACACTAAAAGTATACAATGTTAATCACAATACTCACAAAACCCACAGAATCCAACCCACCACAATGCATATAAACACACACACACAATATAATAATCCACACACCTAACTATCCCTATTATCACAGAGAACGAAGGGGGACAGGGAGATTGACAGGAAAGCAGGGGTACAGAGATAGATTTAGGTAGATAGGAAAGCAGGGGTACAGAGATAGAGAACAGGGGAGCCGGGGTACAGAGATAGAGAACAGGGGAGTTGGGGTACAGAGAGATAGAGAACAGGGGAGTTGGGGTACAGAGAGATAGAGAACAGGGGAGTTGGGGTACAGAGAGATAGAGAACAGGGGAGTTGGGGTACAGAGAGATAGAGAACAGGGGAGTTGGGGTACAGAGAGATAGAGAACAGGGGAGTTGGGGTACAGAGATACAGGTACTCAGCCAAATCCGGGAAGGTGCTCTAGTGTCTTAGCTGGTGGTGATGGCAGATTCCTTCTCCTTTCCTAGTTGGTCTGTAGGGAAGATTTTTCTTCCTCTATCCTCCACTAACATCCCCTTATAAGTCTCTCCACTGTCCCTTCCCCAAGATGGTGGACAACAGATGTATATCCCTTCCTATCCTGTATTTCCAATACAGGGTGTGTATTTAGTCACCCATCCAGCCCCCCCTCAGGTGGGAATAACAGAGATCCCGGATTTCATCCTGGCATAGAGGTGTGAAGTGTCTCTAGATAACTGTCCCTGGAGAGTTTGAGTGACATTCCCATAGTAAAAGGGGGTTGACATCCTGCTGTCCAAGGATACAGATGTGTGAGATTGCCCTCACCATATCCTGAGTAAGAAAGCAGGTGTGTTCTTTCCCAGGGGAATGGAATATGACAGAGGGACATTTTATACATACATATATATATATATATATATGTATACATATATATACACACACATACATATCTACATACACAAATACCTACGTACATGGATAGACACTTCCCTTTACAGTATCATATGGCTTTACTCGCCGCCATGATACAAAACCAGCAAGGACTAAGACCCAGCAGCCCAGTGGTACCCTTACTGGTAGATTACGCCCTCATAACTATGGGCCCTGAGATCCCATAAACACCACAGCCACAGTGCACACTGTGCAGTACCGCAATGTGTGAACAGATCATGAATTCTCAATATTCCATATGATCTCAATATTTGAGTTATCTCTAACAAAGGTCGGGTTTAGAGGACCCGATTAGGAACCAGTTGGCTAATCAGGAAATCTATACTTACATGGAAAGACACTTACTCAATGCACTGGGCCAACCTTAGGGTTGGGGTCAGACCAGGGCCGGCTCCAGGTTTTAGTGGGCCCCTGGGCGACAGAGCCCTAGTGGGCCCCTTTATGGGCCGCCCTCCAGTAGTCACACTGCCCCCCCCCATCCCCGTGTACACATTCCTCCCCTCCCCCTGTATACACACTGCCCCCTCCTGTATACACACTGCCCCCCTTCCTGTATACACACTTCCCCCTCCTGTATACACACTGCCCCCCTCCTATATACACACTGCCCCCTCCTGTATACACACTGCCCCCTCCTGTATACACACTGCCCCCCTCCTATATACACACTGCCCCCTCCTGTATACACACTGCCCCCCTCCTGTATACACACTGCCCCCTCCTGTATACACACTGCCCCCCTTCCTGTATACACACTGCCCCCTCCTGTATACACACTGCCCCCCTCCTGTATACACACTGCCCCCTCCTGTATACACACTGCCCCCCTCCTATATACACACTGCCCCCTCCTGTATACACACTGACCCCCTCCTCCTGTATACACACTGCCCCCCTCCTGTATACACACTGCCCCCCTTCCTGTATACACACTGCCCCCTCCTGTATACACACTGCCCCCCTCCTGTATACACACTGCCCCCCTCCTGTATACACACTCCCCCCCTCCTGTATACACAATGCACCCTGTATACACACTGCCCCCCTCCTCCTGTATACACACTGCCCACCTCCTCCTGTATACACACTGCCTCTTGTATACACACTGCCCCCCCTCCTGTATACACACTGACCCCCTCCTCCTGTATACACACTGCCCCCCTCCTGTATACACACTGCCCCCCTTCCTGTATACACACTGCCCCCTCCTGTATACACACTGCCCCCCTCCTGTATACACACTGCCCCCCCTCCTGTATACACACTCCCCCCCTCCTGTATACACAATGCACCCTGTATACACACTGCCCCCCTCCTCCTGTATACACACTGCCCACCTCCTCCTGTATACACACTGCCTCTTGTATACACACTGCCCCCCCTCCTGTATACACACTGCCCCCTGTATACACACTGCCTCTTGTATACACACTGCCCCCCTCCTGTATACACACTGCCCCCCTCCTCCTCCTGTATACACACTGCCCCCCTCCTCCTGTATACACACTGACCCCCTCCTCCTCCTGTATACACACTGCCCCCCTCCTCCTGTATACACACTGCCCCCCTCCTCCTGTATACACACTGCCCCTCCTCCTGTATACACACTGAACCCCTCCTGTATACACACTGACCCCCTCCTGTATACACACTGCCCCCCCTCCTGTATACACACTGCCCCCCCTCCTCCTGTATACACACTGCCTCCCCTCCTGTATACACGCTGACCCCCTCCTGTATACACACTGACCCCCTCCTGTATAAACACTGACCCCCTCTTGTATACACACTGCCCCCCCTCCTGTATACACACTGCCCCCCCTCCTCCTGTATACACACTGCCCCCCTTCTCCTGTATACACACTGCCCCCCCCTCCTGTATATACACTGCCCCCTCCCCCTGTATACACACTGCCTCCCCTCCTGTATACACACTGACCCCCTCTTGTATACACACTGCCCTCCCTCCTGTATACACACTGCCCCCCCCTCCTCCTGTATACACACTGCCTCCCCTCCTGTATACACACTGACCCCCTCCTGTATACACACTGACCCCCTCCCTGGCCCCTGTCATGTCTCCCCCTCACCTGATGCAGCTCTCTCCGTGTTGTTACTGCTTTCCCCGGCATGTCATGTGACCATGACATCATCAAAGGTCCTTCAGCCTTCAGCAGTGAGTGCAAATGCTGGAGGACACAGATCGCAATGAGAGAGGAAAGGAATCTCCCGGGCAGCGGGGCAGATGTCCTGCTGACCCGGGGAGATCCGTGGGCCCCTCCAGTACCCCGGGGCCCCGGCACTTGCCCGGGTTAGCCAGGTGCTGGCGCCGGGCCTGGGTCAGACTCTTAAGTTACATGGGTCACATACTTGATATGTTAAGGAGTTTTTGATAACAGTGTATAGTATAGTTGGGCAGAGGCAGGGCTGGCGCCAGAACTGGGCATGTCTGGGCAAGTGCCAGGGCCCAGAGCTGCTGGGAGGGCCCACATAAAGCTGTACATAAGGAATCCATAGGGGTGAGGGGACTGTATATAATGAATTCAATATGGGGCGAGTAGGCTTTATATAAAATAGCCATGAGGGGATTGTATATAAAATAGCCATGAGGGGATTGTATATAAAATAGCCATGAGCAGGATGCATAGAAAATAACCATATTGTTATAATAAAAAAGGGAATATTTTAAGGAACAGGACCCTGGGCTGAGGCTATGGCGGTAGTAGTCAGTTGTCCAGTTACAGTGTTGCTGTTGTCAGCCCAGATATATAGCATGTGACAGAATGAACCCAGGATCATCAGACTACATTTACATAGAAATGAACAGATTACTTTCTTACACACCGACAAAGCAGTAAAAAATGCAACATATAAAACAAAAACAAAAAAAATCATATTACTGCATTACAGATAAGAAATGTCTATTACTACATTAAAGATAATTTACACCAAAATTATAGTTGTACAGAAGATCTCTCTATCTCTGTCTACCCATAACATGCAAGTCACATAGGCAGGTATCAGCACCAGTCAAAAATAGTTTAATATAGCCAAAAACAGCCATCGACAGATGGATGGATTGCCGGCCTGAAATTGAGGCAGACGGCACCCCTGGAGTTTAAACACTAGCCATAACAGTAGTCACTAGCCACCCATGTATAATCATATCAAATAGAAAGCCATAAAATGAATGTTACCTGCTCAGGGGATGTGATTACAGGCAGTCCCCAGTGTAAGTCGGAACTGTATATTTTATCATTGTAACCCCAGTCAAAAATATTTTGGTTTCTGTGCCAGTTGGATTTTAAAAATGTTGGGTTGTCTTAACAACCAGGATTAACAATAAAGCTTAATGGCACACACCTGTGATAACTGTTATAGCTGTTTATCGTAGCCTAAGGCTAAAGTATAGTAAATTACCAACATCCAGAGATCTGTTTGTAACTAGGGATCGTCTGTAAGTCGGGTGTTCTTTAGTAGGGGACCGCCTGTATACAGTTCTCTGTATGCAGGGAATGGAGTTTTTTGGGATTATAGGATGTATTTACATCTTGACCTGGCATCAGTCATATTTCTTTAGTCTATTCATTGATCCAAATTCCTATCACTTCCAAGTTAACTTTGGATCCAGCATTCCCCAATATCCGGGATGTTTTATTGTCCATATTTGTAGATGCTGGGTACTAGAAGTGCTACGTAAATAAAGATTATTATTTTATTATTGTTATGCCAGGGGAAAGAGAAGGAAAACATCAGAAATGACGGAGCGGAACTTCACCAGCCATATTGCAAACAGCTTTAAAAATTATGCAAATGAGCCTGTGGGCTCATTTGCATCGTTTTAAAAGTCTTTTTTTTTTTAAACGAGGGCATAAGAAGATAAAAGAATAGAAAATCCTGTCAGAGGGGGCACACACCAGCATGTATGCGTGCTTGGTTTACAATCCTTGTTCCTGGTGGTAGATTTTCTTTTAATAAAAATTGTCCAGCATTGTGGAAAATCCTTTTATACCATCAGATTGCATGGTTGATGATCAATATTAATATATTTTATTCTTTGTACAGTTTTCTAACATTTTAGAAAAAGAAAACTCATTACAAGGACAACTCAGTGAACACCATTATTGCACTTCACACTTCAAAGAAATCCAATGACTGCCATATTTCACCAGTACATAGCACTTTTATGTCGGGCTCATAGGACAGGGATTATATGACTGAGCCCCAGTACACAAATATTGAACAGGTTCCATCTGCTTCACAGTGTGACTCAGATTTTGAGGGCTGAAGTGTGATCTAGTCCTAATGCAGTCACTGTATATAATGTGTTATGTACTGCAGCATCACCATATGCAAAGGGCATGCCTATTCCATCGTACATAAACCTCCCTTCTCCGCCTCATCAAGTAGCATATGTACCATACCACAGCAAGTGCTAGGCAGTGATGTACTAGCTTACATGTTTACTCTTGTATTTAATGATCATTGACAAAATAACTAATGCCCCACATCCAGCATGTGAAGTATGAAATAGATTCCGATGTTTTACAGGTAAACGCATTGGTATTGTATGTATCTATATTCAGTTTTCCTGCCTTTTATTTCACAAGGGGATTTTTATTTCTAATATGACCTGGCACATCTGTTAGTAGAATAAAATCTAAGTGAAATCTTATTGTCTAATAAATGGGAAAACCTCTCACAGAATACTATGCACTTCACCTGCACATCTGATCCTATTATACAACTCTTTTTTGGGGTATTTTTTATGGTTTTTAAGCCAATTACATTGGCTCCGTTGTGGAGTAATATCTGTCCTTAAAGACACAGTCAAGACAGAAAAAAATATTTACAATCACAGCAGTTCTCACTTGTCTTTCATACTCTAGACTTAGATTATGCATGTTGTACCAATGTCACTGTAGAAAAGACTACATCTAGATGTTACTTTATGGGACTCTTTGCCCACATGACCCTCTGCACACGCTGTATTCTTGGTCTATCATTTGGATGGGTAACCTCATACTTCCCACTTATCTTTGCTTACTCTGGAGTGTGCCGTTTTGTTCTGGTCCCTGTCACATCATTTTTTTGCATGGTGTTTAAGGGAATTATTAATAGTCTATTTGGACTTTTCACTGTGCCACAAAAGTTCCCTTTTACAGATACCTTTTTCACAGGGCAGTAACAGGCTACATTGCCTTTATAGGGTCATGTGTTATGCATAGACCTATTGTGGTCATCTGCATGGGTCAAACTGTATGTACATTTGTACGTTTTAGGTGTTTTTAACAATATATATGCATGTTTTGTAGTGTTTATCATTTGTGACATTAATAAAGATTTGTATATAGATATTTTTGGCCTATACACACTCCCTTTTGTCTTTTTTCTGGTTACATATTGCCTCAGAGTGTGATGGCCGTTTGAGACATACTCTAAGTATACATTTGCTGTGCGGGTTTCCACTTTTCAAGATACATCTAGATGTTAGATGTTGTCTTCTTCTGTATTACATAATTCCTCAGTACAACATCTCATGGGCAGGGGACAGTACAGTTATCCTTCTCTTTGTATCAAAAACATCTAGGAGACCATATGTATACAGTCAGGGAGGCTGAGTATATCTGTATTGTTGTAACTGCATGTCTAATCATCTGTAATAGTTTATGTCTTCCTTGTATAGAACAGGTGTGGGAATTTGTTGCAATTGAAGTACTGAAAATGGTCCACGTAGTGACTGCCATGTTATACAGTGATCTTCACTGTAATAATAATTATTATTTATTTATATAGCGCACACAGATTACCCAGCATTGCACAGAGCTTGCCAAATCGGTCCCTGTCCAAATCGGCTCATAATCTAATCAACCTACCAGTACGTTTTGGTTTACCAACCGCAAGCAAACATACAAACTGTAATCCAGCACATATGCCACTACTCATTACTAGGGACCCTCTTCTATGACATTCATATGTCCTAATAGGCAGGTATTATCATACAGGAATAACCTTTTTCATTTACTGGCAGCCTTAAATAAGAGTACACCTGCGGGAACCCGCCAGGGCCTAGAACAAAGAAACAACTTACAGATTCCTCTTCTCTGATCACACATGATATATAATATATGCATATCATCCTGATTGTCATTAACATTCCCATCCAGCCTTCCCACCATCAATGATATGCAATAGATAAATAATTAAAGGAAAAGATGAATCCGCTTCTCCTTTGTTAAAATGAATAATGAATCAAGGTTAAGCAGACAGAAAAAACAACATTGTAGAAAAACCTTGGCATCTCTGCTTTATGTCAGGGTAAAGAGGTAGATCTATAGCAGATGAACTAGAGATTAAGCGTATGGGCCTGAGAGGGAAGAGATGAGTGTGGCACTCATCAGTAGACGTCAAGAACTTTATTGAAGAGGTGCCATACAGAGGAAGGGGCAAGACAAGGCAACTGGCATTTTTGCACTGACGTGCTCTTGGTCAAGCCATTGAACAAACCGTTGACTATTATGGTTATTGAAATTAATGAAATTCAATGTCACCAGTAAAAAGAAGGAGGTAACAATGCTCTCTATTGCCAGTGTGGGAAAATAAGGACATGAAGGCGATATGAAGCAAATTGGCAGCTTTATGCCATGTTTTCATTGTCAAGGGATGTGTTGGAATTAATACAGGACTGGCCAAATGCCAATATCTCCATAAAAGATATGGAAGCTGCTGCAAAAGATAAAGTCATGGCACTTCCAACTCTTTATGGTATGTAAACTAGTCAGTAATGGCCGAACAAGACCACAATGCCTTCTCTAAAATGTCCTAAGAACCTTAGAGTCGAACCCTACTGTAAAACTTCAAATGATTCATTTTTTTCATTTGCATTAATTTGGGAATCTGTTCCTTCTGGAATAGATATACTGGTTTATCTTTAATCCCACATCATGCCATTAGTCTTCCTGAAAGTCATGCTTGATGTTAAGGAGGCTGCCTTTCAAGGTAGTAAAAGAGGGAGGAGGGCATTTATTATTGACTTTCAGATGGAAAACTTGCATATTTTTTTTCTTCCCTTCCTGTTGCAGCATATTGGTGCTTCTGCAACACTCACAAATTGTTCTTTTTCGGATACACAATTTTGGCGCCGCTTTGGAATCCAGCAATTTTCCTGTGCTTCTAGTTTTCTGCAATTCTTGGCACACACTTTAATATGGAGACAGTTGAAACCTTTTTCTTTCCTGTGCTACTTCTTTACCCCCTTGCGCCACAATCTAACATCCCTTTGAAAATTAGAGCACAAATTGTGAGCAAAAAAATGAGGACCCTGCACCAAAATGTATACATGTCCTGTGGATGGTTTTCCATCATGAAAAATGTATTTCCATATATCTTAGTAGAGCATCAATGGCTATAAGTCTCCACATACGTGCAAAGTGGCTTTAATTGGCAAAGTCTCCGTAAGAAGCGCTCTTACTTCCTGACCTTTCATTTGCAAGTAACAAAATATACAAAACACAGTTTTATGAGATGAATAAAAGATCTACTTCCTTTAATGTCCTACAATTTTTCTGTGGAGTTGACTTGAAATCCGATTGCAGCCATAAAAGGCAAGAAAATCTTGCTAGGTCCTACAAGATTTCTTATTGAAGGTGTAAAGAAAATGCTGACAAAGCCCAGGGCACATCTCTTCCCAAGCTGTGAGGTGTTCATTCAGAATGTGCTTTTAGATCTAGTTTTTCTTAGCATGTTCTGTATGATAAAGTAATTCTGCATCGATAAAATCTACATAATTTTTTTATCTAATTTATCATCTTTACGGCTATGTTCACATCCACGTTCATTTTTTCCTGTGTTGTAAAGATACGTCAGGACGATTCTCAGCGTTTCATTACAACAATAGGGGGGCAGCAGCGTATCCCATTGTATGAGCACACACTTACATTTTCTGGTTCAGCTACTCCCCCTAAACGTGGCAGGAGGAGGGAGTTTTACCAGCAGGCAGTGATTTGCTGCTGTTGATCTTCAAGGTGTCTACATGTTTAGACAGTTACATCACTGGGGAAACTCCCACAATGTACACTCAGCGGAGGCTGGGGATGCAAGCCATAAAGTTGGATTCATCTCCCATAACCACTAATGGCCTCCGCTGAGCATCTACTGCTCTCTCCAGCAGGAAGCAGAATGAAAAAGCACAGTAGTAGTATATTTTTTATACTGTGTGTTAATTCTTACAAGGATAAACCAACATAACATTGAGGTCTTAAAACAGCACAAATGAGAGAGTTTACATAAAGATTTTAGAGAAAACAGTGGTAGACCATTTATCATGTGAGGTAAAAGAAAATATGTTTCATCAGAGTAGTCCACCTTCTTCTATTGCTCCTTAGTATAGTTCGGATTCTCAAGTATTTTTAGCGCAAACAAATTGAATACACAGCAACCTGTACCTACTAGAAATAAGTGGAATTGATGTCTGCGTTTGAGGTTCGGCCGCCCGACCCAGACATACTGCCTGCCAGATTGTCAGCAGAACAATCAATCCAGCAAATGAATGCCTATAGCTGCTAGTCATGGCTATGATTGGCCAGGGGAAATAGTAAAAGAAATATTATTATTATTATTATTGAAAAATAATAACTAAATGTTGTTGGGGGTCTAACATGTTGGACTCTCATACAGAGGTTTGAAGGGCCTCAGATTCTTTTTCCCATCAGAGGAACAAGAGGATCTTTCACCAACTTTTCCAACTTTTCATTTTCAAGGGTGCCAGAGTTCAAACCACCATATGAATGTGTTCATGTGTGAATGATGAGTTATAAAAATAAATGGGGCTATTCAAATATTTTTTCTTCATTTTCTTCATGTATAATTCAAGAGTTCGAAAGTTACATGCAAAATGTCATTTGAATTTGCTTATGGTAATGTATTTATGTACAACAATGTTTCAATAACAATAACCATGTTTTTAGGTACTGTGCAATACATTGTTTTACAGATAAAGTGATTCTAAAAAAATGAAATATCCAAATAGTGAATGAAATATCAAGCCCAACTCTTCATTGAATTTATTACCTGTCCTCAAAAAAATGTTTATATCCTAAAGGACTTAACTGACTAACCATGTTTCTGTCAGTAGTGCTCTCATGCCTTAACAGACTGACCTATATCCATGTTTAATGCATTTTGATACCACTGAGAATAAAAATCCTCGAAACAAT
Organism: Engystomops pustulosus; assembly: GCF_040894005.1. NCBI lineage: Eukaryota > Metazoa > Chordata > Amphibia > Anura > Leptodactylidae > Engystomops > Engystomops pustulosus. Next base: position 144,394,102 of record NC_092416.1, read on the forward strand.
TACATATACTGTAGGCCCAATGGATGTCTAACAAATGAGTATTTCATTAATGTTTTTCTCCTGTTCTATTACCTCTTTCTGCAGATTCCAGCCGGTCTGGGACACACATGATCTCTGCAGACGATGCTGAATACCCCCGAGAGTACCGTACTCTTGGTAACGGGACAAGACGTTTTTCTAATGTGGGCTTGGTGCACACTTCAGAGCGCCGGCACACTGTGATTGCTGCCCAGAGTCTGGAGGCACTGACCAATCTCCAGAAGTCTGATATGGAAAGGAAGAGAGACGCCTTCATGGATCACCTGAAGAACAAATACCCTCAACATGCCTTGGCCATCCGTGGTCAGCAGGAGAGGATTCGAGATCAGGTAAGAGAAGGGCCCCCACTATCATTCTTGTAAATTGTAGTCTTCCCAACCATTACATACAACTTTGCGATGCTTTCTTTTTACCAAGAGCAAGATGTATGATTAGATCATTCAAGTATTTTAAGACTATTTCAATGGAACCAACCATTACTGTAGAGTTGGATAAGGTATAAATCCAAAGAGTAAACTCATATTTTCTGAAATCTTTTACTACGTGGCATTTTGGATCCTTTCAGAAGCTCTTTACCTAAGGCGCAGTTTATCTTTTGGTAAGAAGTAATTGAGAGAATGGGAAACGGCTTGACACAAATGTCAGCTAAAGTTAATCTACACTTTAGAGTCGTAATGTAATTGACCTGACATTGGGTGACCCACTGCAGCTATCTGCTCTTATGCAGCACCTTGAGCCGAGAGATGGATGTTTCTACTCACACAAAATATCATGTCCAACTTTAAGATTTTAAGAGACCAATTTAGATTGTGGCCTGGGAGCTCGAGTAAACTGTGCTGCCATAGAAAATGCTGATACATGATAGTTCGTGAAATAGCAGCTCACAGCACAACCTAAATTATGACAATAAGTTTTATCTGATTTCATTCAAAAAGCAACCTGACCTCCATTTTAGTACAGATTTCAGGTACACCCTGGCAGTGCCACAACTGTGGTACAAGCGCTACCTAATAACACTGCTGTCATCACTCAGGACCGCATCCCTTTTAAAGCATAAAGCACAGTAAAATCCGCTTTTAGTCTGTGCATTTGTGTAGATGATTGTGCTGCAAAATATGTCATGTTTAACCACACTCAAATGTGTCATCTGTATCAACGATTTCGGCCACTTTCACACAGTCAGTATTTGATCCATATTTTGCATCAGTTTTTCAAAAGTCAATCTTGAAGTGGAACCTGCACAAATAAACGTAATCATAGATATCTTCTGTCTCTTCAGTCTGTTAGATACACTCCTGGTTTTGGCTTATAAATACTGACGAAAAATACTGAACAAATACTGGCTATTTGACTGTCATCAAGAACAGCAGAGCATGGGAAAGGCCGTTGTACCCTGTTTATATAATCACTTTTAGTTGTGATCACACCAATACTTTCCATTGTCTATTTCCATACAGAATATTGTTGTGCAGGTTTGTGCCATAAATATGTCAGCGAGGTGATGATTTCAGGTGAGAATTATTAATTCTGCAACTTAACTTAACAAAGACCCAGTTCACATCTGCACCTGAGGTTTCACATAAGCACTTAATTATCACCAGAAACTAAATATGGACAAATGGGGAAACGTCATTGATGACATTTTTTTGGGGATTTTTATAGCATTTATTGTGCTAATTTTACCACACTAGAGAATATTGGGGCAGATTTATCAAGCTGTCTGAAAGTCAGAATATTTCTAGTTGCCCATGGCAACCAATCACAGCTCCCCTTTCAAATATTCATGAGCATTGGTAAAATGAAAGCTGAGCTGTAATTGGTTGCCATGGGCAACTAGAAATATTCTGACTTTCAGACAGCTTGATAAATCTGCCCCATTGTGTATTATAAAATTCACTGCATACGGTATGTCTGTTTACAATGTTTTTGTGAAATTTTCTTTAATCCACACCGTTTAAATTGCAGTTTGTTCTAGGTATGCCTTTTTTTCTGAAGCTTGAAAAAAGGTTTGGATTAAAAAAGATTCTTTGAAGAAAAATAATGAGTGCTGGGTGGCGCTAAAACCGTTCTATATTTTTCAGTGGGATACAAGTTTGTGGCGCATTTGGGATTAATGAATTGGTGCATGTAATCGCATGTGGGATTAATGAATTGGCGCATGGACTGAAAGGATTAGAACTCTCTACACCAGCTTTTTAAAGCCACAAAAAGCGCCAAAAAAAGTGTTAAAAAAATAGAAACTCCAAAGCGGCGCCAAAATCTTGCACCCAAAAATAGAATGAGGACCGCAGGTATAGACCACTAGTTATCTTATCCATCTCCACAGCTTGTTGGAATCTCCCAACCAATCACATTTTCCGCTCACTTCTCTATTATTAGACATGATTAATGGTTGTTGTGTTGTTATGTTCTAGGTTTTATTCCATTTTTCATTGGGCACCTCCTGATGATCAAGAAGCTTCAGGCTGATAAATGACACTCCGACTTGCTATCCCGCAGGCAATTTCTGATCTCCATTTTATCCATGTACATCTGTATTGTCTATTATTTGGGGGAAAAAAATATTCAGTTATAGTAAAATGTGCTTCTTGTCCCATTTCTTAGCTGAAGAGCATTTCCATTAAATATATTTGGCCCCATCAGCCAACATAATTGTTTTGTGAAAAATATCCATGTAAATCTATTTAGCGTGAGATTTAAATAACTTTGTAATCAAAAATAATGGGTTTAGCTGACAGGAAACAATTAGTGTCCCCTGTTGCAGCGAGAGAAAATACGGTAATAGAATTTTAATTTTGTTTCCTTGCAGTAAAATCACCTTTTTAATATGTGTTATTTGTGATAACAGTCAATTAATTTGTATGTGTAGAGCTGGGAGATGCATGTAGAGAGGGGATGACCTGTCCATCCTCTATCCTATTTCCCGACAGATTGCGCTACTACACGACCACTTAAAGGGATACTGTCAGCATCTTTTTTTTGGCATTTTTTAACATTGAATTTTGTAAGGCAAATACTAGAAAAAATAGCGCAGCAGCCTGTGTTATTTTTTCCGCCATAAACAATGTAATGAGGACGAAAGCGACCAGCAATTCATTATTAACAGTTTAGTGTTTAACCAGTTTAGGACCAGGGTAATTAGCTCCTTCAAATGTTTTGTATGTATTCCTTTATTGGCTCTAACATTTTCAAATATTTGGAAAGAAAGGGGATTTTTATTTTTAGATATAGATTTTTTCTTATTATAATAATTTTAGGCTTAAAAGTCAATAAAATAGTATAAAATATATGTATTTTATATTTGAGCTATTTTTTGCTGAATGTAACAAAATGTTATCTTATAACAGACATTACAATACAGGCAGTCCCCGGGTTACAGACAAGATAGGGTCTGTAGGTTTGTTCTTAAGTTGAATTTGAGTTCAAGTCGAAACTGTATATTTTTTAATTGTAGGAGTTTAAACATTTTTTGCTGTAATAGGACCAAGGATTACCAATAAAGCTTCATTACAGACACCTTACAGCTGCTTATTGTAATCTGGGACTATAGTAAAGCATTCAGAGAGGTCACCAGAGGTCAGAGGGCTCTGTCTGTAACTATTGGTTGTCTGTAAGTCGGGTGTCCTTAAGTAGGGGACTGTCTGTATTGTTATGTACTTTAAGCCTCAAAATTTGATATATCACATGTGTGTTTTGAGGTATCTTTGTGTCTTAGAGAATGACATTAATGACTGGAGGGGCAAAATCATTTTTGGGTAAATTTTTTAATGTAATTTTTTAAATATATGCCAATATATGTAAATTTGGAGAAGTATCTTCCTACATTTTTTTTTACATTTAACTATTCCACTGTAATTAGCGTTGCTGTGCAGCCCAATTTTCAGGTAAAAAGGGACACCCTAAGGCTACATGATGCATGGCGCCGTAACACATGTAAAGATAGGACATATCCTATCTTTTCCCCAGTGTATGGAGCTGTACGGTTCTGCTGCACCGTATCGCTCAGTGCGCCCATTGCCGGCCTATGTACTGCCGCAAGCTTGTGGCCATATATACATCCCCCTACAGTTGTGTGAATTTAGCCTAATAGTGACAGTTGTCACGATTTCAGCTGTGCTGGATCTAGACAGACCCAACAGCAGCCTCTGACTGGCTGCTTGCGCTCCCATGTTTCTTCACCAGCCGCTGTCTCTATTCTTTGCACATCGCTGGTTCGGGCACTGTGTATGCAAAAAGGTGACTGCAACGCAAAAGTGTTCAGGCTGAGCCCTGCCCATGGGCGTTTGCATTGCATTTTTAAACGCTACGAATATGCACCCTGTCAGTGTTTGGACTGTCTGTTGCAAGCTATAACCACATGGCACTTAATAAACATGAAAGGAAGGTCCCACTCCCTATTGGGCAACCTCTTTATTTCTACATTTCACCCTTGGTGGTTGGTAATACAGTGGCTGGGTTTAGGGTAAGAAAAAAAAAAGCCTCTTTTCGGCTCCTGGTTCATGTGTTTCTCTACTACTTCCAATATTGGTCCTTGCATCCCACCCGAAGCTCCGGGGTGAATGAGACACACTTCATCCAATAACTTGCCGGACAATGGATGTGACTTCCACTTTACAGTTGTCTCCTTTTCCAAGGAGGCCAGTCTTCGGATGAAATAGGTGTTGAGACCACTTTAACTTCTGGTCGGACGCAGGGCTCCAATCCAGTACCAGTACCAGAGTAATGTGGGAACTGGAGTGGGGCAAGTATGTGATCTTTGTCCCCCCTCCCCCCAACCTTAGCTCCCTTGGGATTTCCCATATTCTTGGAAAACCCCTTTAATCACTGGGTATTAAAGTAGCTATATGCACAGTAATTAGCATAACAATCACTTCACTGTTTTAATTTTATACATAGAAAATTATGGTTGCTTTAAACAGTGAGAGGAATCTTTCTTCTATGGTGCTGTTATCCCCTGCATCACACTTATTTTATGACATCATAAATAATGCACAACCTCCTGCCGTCTGTGCGCCTGCAATGAAATCTAGATGGAAATAGATTTCAGTCATTATTTTATGGATAAATGATGAAAAATCAGGCAGAAATAAGGATGCAGATAAAAGAATAAAACTTTTGAACAGAACACTAGCATTAGGGGGATAATACATTTCCTCAATGATTGCACAGGATTTTTTCACTTCTTATGATAAATTCCTTATTTGCTGCTACCACCTCCTCCAAGTGTTACAATCTGCCTGGCAGCATGTTGCAGAGAAATTCACTATGATTTCCAATGTAGCTTCATTAATTCTTTTCATCGTTTCATCCATTTGTGAGAAATTTCCACTTAAATGCATATTCTAATGGGCAGTTGGCGCACCCGGGACATGCCCACAGCACCCCGAGCATTGCTATTCCTATTTATGTATAATCAACCTGCTATTCCCATTTAAATCAACTGCCTCTTCTTCCAGTGCTGTCCATGCTGCTCACATAACAAATCTCCTGACAGAGAAGGTCTAGACAGGAATACCAGTGCTCCAAGTGCCGAGGACATGACCTAATGCACAAACTGACTCATTAGCATATGGATTGAAACAAGAATTTCTCATAAATGGCTTACTGGACAGACATAGTAAAGGCATTTTTAAAGGGCCCACCACCCTGTAGGCTATTTAATACTGATGCTGGTACATACTTTAGTTAGCTTAGCTAAAGAAAAGGATTAACTCACATATGTAAATTAGCCCTCCGGTGCTACCCCTGCATGATCCGACTGACGATGCTTTCCGATCGTTAATTATTCATGCCTCCTTCTCTGTACCTGTACTCCTTCAGGTGCCGAGAGCCGTGACATCACCAAGCTCTCGCTACCTATCGCCGGCCGGCTGTACAAGAGTTAGTGTCTGTGCATGCGCAATAAGTGCCGAGAGCTTGGTGATGTCACGGCTCTTGGCACCTGAAGGAGGACGGGTACAAAGAAGGAGACGTGAATATTTAATGATCAGAAGGCATCGACAATTGGATGATTAGTTTACATATGTAAGTTAATAGTTTTTAAAATAAACTAGATCACCATGCCTAACTAAAGTATGTGCCGGCATCAGTATTAAATAGCCTACAGGGTGGTGTGCTCGCACGATTTCATCATGCGAGCAGTGGTAGGTTTCCTTTAAAATCACAGTGTATTCTCTTCAACATACTGCCAAAAGATTATTATAAAGTAAAACTGACCTCATTCCTTGCTCCCTGGTCATAGAAGAGGTCATGTCTCTCTGTGTATGTAGCAGGCTGGATGTGTTCAAAACTGTGGATACAGATGCATCCTGCAAAAAATAGTGAGGTACAAGATCTCCCCTTTCTCTGTCTCTCTCTGCACCTGATGCTGCAGCCCTTCCCCCACCTTGCAGTCGGCACTTTGTGCACTGTGCAGATAAGCTACTAACCCTTAGTGCTCACACAGTACATGCTAAAGACTTCATGTAACTGGTTTACTTATGATTTCAACCACTTATTACATGTCCCCTGCTCCGCCATGTGATGGTCACCATATACATCCTGTTTGTGTACTGTGCATTGTTCAGTGGATTTACTTGTGGGAAACTAAATGGATTTAATGCTAAATTACTTTGAGAGAGAACACAAAGCATCATGGGATCTTTGGGCAAGCTAACTGGCCTCAGCTTGAGGGCATAGACAGTCAGACATTAGTCTCCACCCACTTCACCTCTGGTAAGAAAGATTTTTGTCCAACACTTTCAGAACAGAAAATGCCATAACTTTGGAAAGAAAAGGATGAGCAGCACAAAGTAGGCATTATTCTGGGTTTTTTTTAAAGGGGGAATTACATATAATAATTTGCTAAAATCAAAATAGTTACACTTTAAGGCCCCCCCGAACATGAAGTAGAAATTAGGATGTGTGCTAGCTCATTTCTACTGCTAACACACGTCCTAATTCACTTCTATTGGCTCATACACAAGGGTGCATGAGTCGACTGCCCAAGACTCAAAAAATAGAGTAGTTCCTATTGCTGTTTATTTTTGCACGTATTCTAAAATGTAAAGCATTGAAGCTGGTGTAGTTAGTGTAAGGACCTCTTTAAATGCATAAGTCAAATCCCAATGAGCCAAATCCACAGCCAAAAGTGATATGACCTTATATAATATCTGACTTTTGCTAACCAGTGGGGGACCAGTTTCCATCATCTGCCGCCCTACTGGGAACATTGCCGGAAAATGATTTGGACAGATGGTAAGGTAGACTTTATACTAGATTATATCAATGCACCCACCTGAGGGATATCTGCTTCTTGTTCACTACTCACAAATGACTGATCACAAAAATGCTAAATGGTATAAGAATCCTCACTAAAAGTTACAAAGTTTCCTGTTGGCCTACCCCTGTCAGATGCAGTATTGTATATTCTGATATACACTATTCCAAGATAGACAGATGCTCCGGCTAACAGTAATAATTTACGAGAATAGGACTTATCACAGGGACTATTTACCATGTAATGGCATCACTATCTAGAGGATTGGGGTAATGCATTTGACAAATTAAATATCTTGCATTCAGTTGTCTTTGTTGCCAAGTATGTGCCATAGTGAAGGTTGCACTGGGTACAGTGACATCTTTGCTTTGATAAATGAATTCCCGCTCCACTTCGGTAGCCAGGAGACACCGTGGTGCAGAAGGCTTCCTGGCTTTTGAAGTGGTGAATAAAAGATTGGGGTGGTTCTGTCACATAGTTTGAAGTGTGTCTCGAGTGGTAGATGCATCTAAACTGAAATCTTTCTGAAATGGCTGTTCGGATCTCTTCTAGTCATAGACAGGTCTGACATGGCAGTGAGAGGATGGGTGCAGCCTTGAATGAGAATGCTCTGAATTCAGCTGTGTGATTTCACTGCCTGCCAGAGGCGATTAACTCATTCGCTGTCTACATTGATCTGCCACTCGCTTTAGTTATGCTGGTCATAGATATAGAGATGTTACCATATCCTGGAATCTTATTTATGTACAAGTGAATGTTCAAAAACATTGGTTGTATTGAAATATGGAGGCAAAAAATAGTCAACAGTCAAAGAGACATGATCGTTTGGGGTATGTTGGTTTCATCATAGGAAGCACTATGCGAAATGTAAAATATAACTTACCATTAACTTAAAGTTCTGGACTCGTTTTATGGTGAAATGACATTGTACATGCCCCCTTATGGACCACTTATAAGTACAATTTAGTTTCCAAGCACACTAACGTATGGGGGACATATATAAAGCCACAAATTTACGGCCGCATATACGTCCCTCGTAGTTGTCTATGGCGCCCGGCACGGTACGGTGAGCACATTGTGTGCTCATCATTCCACGCCGTCGCCGCAAAAACGATTGAACATGCTCTATCTATGACCATTATAATGGCCGTGTGGCTCTATTCTCAATGGAGAGAGGAGGGGCGAGCAGTGGTCGATTCTCCTCCTCTCCAGCGCGCCTGACGTGTGCCCGTATGGTTACGGCCGGGCAGCACACGTTGGTGTGTAGGAGCCCTAATTCATAGTAGGGGGCCCTCTTACAGAGTTTACACTTACGTCATCCCCTTATTCCACTATACTATAAAAATTAAGCATCATACAATACATTATCAGATATATATTGATTGATCTCAAAAAGTTCATATCAATCAGTCATGAGATCCATATATTTTGGAGTGTTCATCTGACTCTTTCCCATCTTTTGAACCATAAAAATGAATCCTGCCGATATATCAATTAGAAATCCAAACAGAAACACATTTACAGGCAGTCCCCGGGTTACTTACAAGATAGGTTCTGTAGGTTTGTTTTTAAAATGAATTTGCATGTAAGTCAGAACAGTTTTTATGTCTATTTTAAGGTTAAAAAAAGTTGGTCGCTGTCACAATTAGATTCTCAGAATTTTGAGTTGTCAGGATTATAAAACTTTAATGCAGACACCTTCGATAACAATTACAGTTGATCATTGCAGCCTGGGGCTAAAGTTCAGCAAATAAGCAGCATACAGAGAGATTGACCAGAAGTCACAGTGGATAGAGGGGTCTGTTTGTAACAAAGGTTTGTCTCTAAGTCGGTTGCCCTTAAATGGGTTGTCCACATTGCTGAGTTTTTCCTAAAAGAGTGCCACACCTGACCATGGTTTGTGCTGGTATTACAACTCAGCCGCATGCAAATGGTCAGGTGTTGCACTGAAAGCAACCATGTTTTTCCACCTTCAGACAACACCTCTATGTTTGGGACTGTCTGTATATGGGATAGGTTTATGAGAAAGAAAAATTTTAGGCTAGCCATGTGTTCTGAATGGGGAGAAGGTGGTAAGCCACTAGCATACATCTCCAGTGGCAACTCCCTCTGCGGAGAAGGCATTGGATATGTTCAGATGTAAGAGCTTGAACTTTCCTTTCTTTGATATCTGGTACAAGGGAAGTCAGGACACATCTAATAGATGGATTGGTAGGTTTTGGTGACACTTATCTATTGTGCATGGTAAGTTTGAATGCCACATGGTAAGTTGGGTACCCTGTTATAGATTTGTTTAACAGCAGATATTGTGGGATCATGCTATGGGATCATGGTTGCACCCTTTACTGGATGGTATGATACAGAACTTCCATTTCCGGAGGGGGAATGTTATGGATGCTGTAAAGCAAGCTGGAAGCTGATTGGAGAGTGCTACCACCGGACCAAGGGAGTATATAAACCCCCAGTGGGCGGGAGCACATGGTCTTAGGTCTTAGTCTGCAGTTTTAGTCGGAGTGAGAGACTCCATCTAGGAGCACATGAAAGCAAAAGAGAGAACAGCGCATTTCAGTGCTACAACAGCCAGTGTCCTAATACCAGGAACCAGAGGTGCCTCAGGCCACTGCATAGCACCCAGGGCAAGTCCGGAGACTTCAGCCCCAGAGCAGAGAACCACCATCCGGTCTCAGCTCTGTCTCTACCAGCCCAACCTGAAGCTACTACCAGGCTGTATACAACATTCCTGTGAACCTGCTATCTCCATGACCCTTGCTGAAGCTCCAGCTTGCTGAATCTGCTCCTACCGTTTGTCCATTGCCTGTTGTTGAAAGTTGATTAAAATGAAGTGTAAGTTGCTTTGCACAACGTTGCCTCCATCTAATCCCTGGAAAAGGCTGCTTATCATCACAGGCTCCCCATCCATCACCGAGGGATTCATCCTGCGTACACTTCAGGGGTTGCCCCAGGGAAAAACCACTGCATCAGCCTCTCCCTCCATATTTCTTGCACACACCACCTGCTGGAGACCTGCCAGATTGTGGGTCAGCCCTCTGGTCCCCATACCAAGCACCGTAACCACAGCATGCCCAAGGGCGCACTAGCCAGACACCAGCCAGACAGGTATTCTGGGCCCTGGCTGCCTCCAGACCCCAAGAAAAGGCTAGGGCCCATTGGGGGATGTTGCACTTCATTAACTATTAAACTGTAGTAAAATGGATATAATACTCTTAGGCCCCTTCCACACTAGCGAGTCTGATGCGATGAACTCGCATCACACTCGCAACGCAAGCTGCCGGGAACGCACGGCCCGAATGCTGCACCGCGGGAGTGAACTGACATGCTGAGTTCACTCCCGCGGTGCAGCGTTCGGGCCGTGCGTTCCCGGCAGCTTGCGTTGCGAGTGTGATGCGAGTTCATCGCATCACACTCGCTAGTGTGGAAGGGGCCTTACTATTGTCTGACTACCCCCCCCCCTCCCCCCTGAGAGAATACTCCAATGAGTCCAGGCTACAACCTTCATATTGTAACCTATAGATACAGAAGAAGACAACTCAAGTTGGAAACTACTAGGGTTGATTCCTGCATTGGCCAAATATTCTGTATTTGCAGCACGAATTACAAAGATTTATTTGTCAGCTCTGTTCTTAAGCCCCGATGTGTTTATCTTATTCTTCCTATGTTAACATTTTCCGCTTTCTGTTTTTTTGCTTTCCCTCCTAGGGCTTCCAGTGCTTCTCTTAGTTTTTCTGGTTAATTATGTATATGTCACTGCTAATCAGACAGATAACGCATCGGCTGATAATGTTAGCAGGCACCCGTGCATTCTTAAATATCAGCCGAGTCCCAGCGAGCGGACGCAGAGCTCCATTTTGCCATGTAATATATACAGCTCTTCTTTAGCTAGAAGCCCTCCTGTATTTTGCTACACATTAAAAAAACAGTTTTGGGCTTGAGACGTTTTAATCCAGAGACTTTCACAGAATCTGATTTATTTGGGTTTGTAGGAGTTTGGCTCGCTTTCGGATCCTGGCAGATGTGATGATAATGAATCACTCTCCTGAGATTTCTACTATCAAACGTTCTGTGCAGCAAAGGCCTAAGACACAGCAGATTAAAAAAGATAAGATTGGAAAACTTGCCATCTCCTTCATTATCCGCAGCTTACAAAACATCATTTTAATATTCCTAATATTAAATATCTGGCATGCATTTCTCTAGGAGATCAAATGTAATGTATTTAGCTGAGATTGGTGCAATGCTGTAAATCTGTTATTAGAGTTACTCATACCAACTTCAATTAGCGCCCTTCATATCTTATACAGATAGTACAGATACAAGCCTATTACTTGTATGGTAGGTGGCGTTCACCAGAAAAAACATGTAGGAGACATCAAGGCTGGAACCTGTCATACTTACCACCCCACATATACCATAATCACCATACACACAAACTTCAACAATTAGAGGGCAGCCAAGAACCTCTGCAGTAGAATTACTGACACTTTGTTTTAGCGGAAATTTAAGATTCATTATGGCTGAATCAAGTCAAGATCATTGCTTCTCCTTTGTTGGTTTCTATTATGATCTTTTATTATTTCCATCACTTTCTATAGACTTGCATGTGCAGGAGGGGCTATTCCATCACACTTTCCTTATAATTTCAGGCCTGCAATCAGTATATGGCTTCCATTATGCTATTCTGTTATTAAACCATTAAAAGACATATCATCTGAACGTCTGCTTTCTTGATTGTAACTACTACTTTTAATGACCAGTTGAACGCAGTGCTGACATTGTTACAAGGTACCTAATGTACCTTAAAGGAAATCAACCATTAGAAAAAAACAAAAAAACCCTCCAAATACTCACCTCCATTCCTCCAGATGTTGATCCCGGCACTGTCCTCTGCAAGTCTTGACATGGCAATATATGGTGGATCATAATATAGAAGGGTGACTTTACAGAAATCAACCATTAGAAAAATTTTTTTAAAACTCACCTCCCCTCCTCTAGATGTTGATCCTGGCTCTGTCCTCCTCTAGTCTTGACACAACGGGTTCACCTTGTAATTGAAACTTATAATTAGCTCTGGGCTGCTAATTATGCACATCCCCACACTTTCCTCTGCCATGCTGGGAGGGGGAGGTGACGTTAATTAGCGGCCTGGAGAGCCGGACATCTTGTCCCCACTCTTCTGCCGGTATTAGGTTTCATTCTACAAAATAAGTTAAACATAGGAAAAAATATAGAAATTTTCTATTGCTGTAATCATACTGACCCATAGAATAAAGATAAAATCTAACTTAGGAAATATGGTGAACACCAAAAAAAATTTCAAAAATCATTTACAGAATTGATGTTCTTTCTACTCTCCCCACACAAAGTTGACACATTTTCATCAATAGGGCATAGCCACCTGAAAATAGCATCACTGGAAAATGCATCTCATCCTGAAAAAATAAGTCCTCACATGGTGACCTTCATGGAAAAACAAATATTTTATTGCTCACAAAATTGTGCCAATGAACCAACTAAAAACTGCTTAATTCTGTAAGGCAAAACTGGCAGCTGCAGGGCGCTCCTTCCCTTCTGTGCCTCGCTGTGCGCCCATACAACAAGTAACATCCACATGTGGGGTGTTTCCATACTCAGGAGAAATTGCATCACAAATTTAAAGATTTGAATGCATAAATTTTAGGTGTAAATAAAGGCATTGCTAATAAAAATTAAACAAATCTAAATTTCACCTCCATTTTGTTTTAATTACTATGAAGATCTCAAAGGGTTACAATCTTCCTAAAAGCTGTTTTTTATAGTTTGAGGGGTGCAGATTTGAGAAAGGGGTTTCTAATATTATATATTTCAAAACAATTATGATGCCCAAAATTGTCAATTCTGAAATCTCCTTGAAAATCTGGAAAACCGATGTGGATAAATAGCTGCGGATAGATGGCTATCTAGCATATATGACATCTTTAGGCTATTTGTTTTCTGTGTTTGTTAGTCAGCTACTAATCATTATCTAACATAATACAAGCATAATGTGTTAGCGTGACAAAAAATCCATATATCCATATACTTCATCTTCATGTGTGCAGAGAAATGGTTCTATGGCAGAGATATGATGTCTGGAGTCAGGCTAACATTGTACTTATTAAGATACATTACACAAGTGAGTTTATTTGGCATCAATCTTGTAATTAGTTGCATCACTAAAGTCTTTGTTACACTCGGCAGATACAGTAGGACAAGCGCTGGGATTCTTTCCTGGAGACATATTTCATTCACTGGGAAATGGAATTCCTCAAGGTCTTTGTGACCTTCAGCAGCAAGATGTGTTTTCCTGGCGCTGATGATTTGTTTCAGTCTTCATTATATGATCCAGCTACTTACATCAATGTGTGTGTGTATATATATATATATATATATATATATATATATATATATATAGTCTGGTGTAGTATAATACAGGAAAAAGTAGAGCCTAGTTGCCTAGTTGTTCAAAATTTGCTGTACTCAAAACACTGGTTATATTTGTTTTCCATGGATTTGTTTGTGAGAGTAGAGTAATATAAGAAAAATATTGAAACCACTGCCTTAAATCTCATAGGCCAAGTAGTTGAAAAGGTTGTCCACTTTCAGCAAATAATTGATATTGTATGTGAAATGTTATACAATATTCCACGTTGTTTTCTAGATCTCTGCTTTCTGTCGGTCTATGGAAAGCTTTACAGATTGCTTCCACTGAATAGAAGTCTGTCCATGGTCATGTGATGTCACACAGGTGCACGGCTCATTATAACACAGAGCTCTGTGATACTAATGAGCTGTGCGACATCACATGACCATGGATGGATTTCTGTCCAACAGAAGAAAACAATGAAGCTTCCCATACACTGACAGCCAGCAAAGATTTATAAAGCTGTGAGAAATTGATACAGAAAGTATATTGGAAAATTCTATAATCTATATCCTCTATATCCTTATATCCTATATTTTGTACTGGTCATAAAAGTAATTAAATGATCAACTTCAAACCTACTCATCCCCCGCCTATATAGGAAAGCCAATCACATTCTCTAACTGCATAAAACCCTCCACCCAGACTACCATCCAGACCAGATTTCCCAGACAGTGTAAGAGATGTGGATGCTACCCCTGGCTGGCCCGGCCTCTGTGCTGTGCAACTGGACTCCCCTTTATACTGTAAATACTCACGTATAAGCCAATTAAGCTAATAAGCTAATTTTACCCCCCCCCCCCCCAAAAAAAATGTGAAAAGTTATTGACTAGAGTAAAAGCCCTAGGGTAGGAAATGCAGCCGCTACTCTAATAACATGTCCAGCAACAGCCGCACCTCATTAATGAAATGTCCTTCAGCAGAGCCCCCCTTTACTGAAATATCCACCGGCAGGGTCCCCTTTTACTGAAATGTCCACAGCATATGTGCACTTAAATGAAATGTCCACTGGAGATGCCCCCCTTAAATGAAATGTCCACATTAAATCCCCCCTTTAAGGAATTGTCTACCCCAGATGCCCCTTTTAATGAAATGTCTACCCCAGATGCCCACCCTTTACATAAACTCCTCCAACTCCCCCCCCCAAAAAAAGAAGATCTATACTCACCTTCTGGCTTCTTCTCCTCAGCCCCGGCTCCGTCTTCCGGCCCGGAGGCATCACTATGACGTGGCAGTGTCGCGGCTCATAGTGTAAGGGTCCGTGCAGTGCATAGGCTATGATGTCATGTGGACACAACACCACCACATCATAGTGCCCATTGTATGCATTCATTATTTACTCCAAGCATATTTACCCATGTGTACTGGGGTCCCTAAAAAGGAGCTGGAGTCTTTGCCTGGGTTTCCTGGGAATGACCATATGGTTAAATATTGATCCTTCTGCTCAGGTCAGGACAAATGGACTTCTGTCTGAAGGGGTTGCTTTCTGTACCCTTTCCTCTAGGTGCTCATGATGAAGCCCCTGAACCCTTATATACATGTTTAAAAGCGTTTGTGCAGCACTCTTCACAAAGCAGGAGCTACAGAAAATGGCCACAGGACTGATCCAGAAAAAATAAAATAGTCCCAAAAAAACTTTTGTAAATGAGATAAAAAGTAACTCTGACCGGAGCTCCAAAGTGTTCAGTCATCCTTCCTTTTTTTGGGATATATCCCTGCTTTCACTGTGACGGGAAGGGCAACGTCTATCCACGATTTGTATAGCACTCGAACCTCCGACAGGACTAGACCACTGTTCAGAACTCCCTTTGTGCAGTTTTCTTTCTTCAATCCCGCCACTGTCTCCAGCGGGCCGCTGGAAGAAAATATTCGCACGGCTAGCGTAGTATGTTGTTTAAAACAGGGTATTCTTTATTTAAAATATACTCACAATAGTAGTTTAAAAAATGCACATTCCAGAGGACGCCAGCTACACATGACCGGTCTCTTGTTGAAAATGGATATAATCCCAGGCCTCTTGTAGATTTCCCAGGCCTTCCCTATCTCGCCCCCTACTTCCTTTTTAAACTGTTTGTAAAAAGTAGATTTTGTGGGGGAGTATTGGTAAGGGGTGAGCCATAAGTCTGTTTTTGCCATTGGGCTTCTGGATCCAAAGCTGTAGCATATTGCTACACTCTTCGGGTTTCCCATTTTTATAGACCCCTAGACCTCATGCACACCTCTGACATTTTGGGGCATCTGTGGGCCACTCTTTCAGTGGGTAGCAGACATCCACAATATTTTCTATGGGTTTTGCCCATGGCCCCGAGCAAACTGCCTGGGTCACAAATTTTAGAGTATGTCCTATTCCTTTAACTAGAACAGTTTTACAGTTCACTTCTGAAAAATCTCCCCCAATAATGTATCTATGATCCATGTTACTGCTGTACAGAAGAGGTCAGGGAAAATGGCTGCTGCCTCATTCATGTAGAGAAAAATAGGCTTAAAAAAATCTATGAGGAATTTTTTTCTATCTGCTTTAACTGTACACGGGTGATGCAATTCCACTTAGTGCACCAGTAGGGTGGCAATTTCAGCATTAGCTCTGCGCTATAGATAACTCTATGATTGTGCAACCCACAAGACCGTAAAAGCTTTAAAAACTTTACTGTTTGCATTAGAAATCACACAGAGCCGTGCACGGCCTTTCCCACGTCAGCCGCATTCTCTAGGAGACTTTTTTTTTACATTTTGGAAATAGATTTCTTATTTTGTAACCACTTTACTTATACTCTTGACATAATAGCCTTGGGCAAAGTAATGTTTTATAGTTGAGGTTCCAACCTATAAAGCATCAACAATAAGGCAGTTAAAACTGATGTCTTTGCTGCACTCGGAATTTTGGCAGCACACGACAGAAACACACATTCCATCTCTAGGGTTTTATTACTAGGGGTGTAAGATTTTGGAGGATTGGCTAATAGGGCTCTACCCTTTTTTTTTTACTTTTTATGATTTTCCTTACTAACATTTCATTGCAGTGGTCAATACCGATGCTTTTCTAGTGCTAGGGTTTGCAGTTACCTGCACACAGAAGCTTAGCTAAAGAGTTCACTTGTGTCACCTACTAGTGTATTACTTTTGCCATTAAAAATGTAATGGACTCCTGCCAGGGGAGAGGGTATATTTGGCATTTTGGAACACATTTACTAAGAACAGTGCAAACTGCACTATAGGCAGTTTGCCTGTTTATTCTGCAGAGGGAGCCAGATTCAGGATTTCTGGCACCAGCTCCCACAGAGGGCACTTTCTTTTTTTTTTTTGGTGCACCTTTAACATGGGATGGCCGACTGAGCACCAGGACACCCCCTTCATTGCAGAAATGTGTGTTGCATGCAGAATAGTGCAGCCACGACACAAAAAATAGGGGTTCTGGTCGCTTCTGTATTACAGTTTATTTTGTGTATAATGTGTATATATTACACCTTGCCTTCAGCAGGATGTACAATGCATTGAATAGCCCACAGGCTAATGTCTGGACTGGTAAACTGGCTGAATGCTGTCCTTGAGTCACCTCCTTTATATCAAATGGTGGGCAGCTGCTCACTAGGGGGGCAAAATGTAGGCTTTTTACCCCTAATTCAGAGCTTGTCCAGCCTCTTTAAACTTCTCCACTTTCCAGAACCCCCTTTTTTATTGCTATGTATTTCATCTTGACCCTCTTAAAAGTCAGTGACATAAATGATCTACTAGGACAGTGGTGGCGAACCTATGGCACTGGTGTCAGAGGTGGCACTCTAAGCCCTCTCTGTGGGCACTCAGGCCATCACCAGAGATGACTCCAGGTGTCATCCTGCAGTCCAAGACATCCCAGGACTTGTTGTGCACAGAGCTATTTTAAAGTGACAGCGCTACCTGTGACCACTGGGGGTGTGGGAAGTTGTGAACAGATCCTGCTCCGGCCCTGACAGTTCTTCCTTTTGGAGGGAAGCTATAATGATCATCCAAATTTCTCCTATTTTCTGCATTATTGGTGTTCCCAGGGGGCTGTGACAGAGCAGGGAGTATAAATCACACATTAAATTTCTGTGTTGGCACTTTGCGATAAATAAGTGCGTCTTGGTTGTAGTTTGGGCACTCAGTCTCTAAAAGGTTCGCCATCACTGTACTAGGACATACTTCCACTGAGCATGAGAGGTTTAAGGTTTCCCATATGTTACTATAATTGACTGCCAGAGATCAAAGGGGATAATAAAAGTTTTGTACCATCAAAATCATCGGCAGACTTCACTTCAAATTTATGCTCAAAACCTATAACTCTGCCCTTCACCTTGCTAAACAGATCTATTTTACTAATCAAATATCCTCTCTATCTCTAACAATGCCATAAGGCTCTTCAATAGTCTTCACTCCTTACTAACACCAAAGGTGCAGCCGCCTGTCACAGACCTGAAGATTTGGACACCTACTTTAAAGATAAAATTGACTGCATTCGCCAAGAAATAATTTCTCAATCCACTCACTTGATTAATCCCTTTCCCTCCGGTAGCTCTTCCTTTAAGCCAGTCAGAGAGGAAAGTGTTGAGGCTGCTTTCCTCTGCTCGCCCCACTCCCTGCATCAGTGACCACGTCCCCTCAAAGTAAAGTACAGTCCCTTTCCCCAGTGGTCAGTTCTAACCTCATTGAAATCTTCAACGTTTCTCTCTCTTCTGGTGTCAATCCCTCTTCTTTCTAAAGAAACCTTCGTTGGTAAATCCTGGTGGTGTTACCAGAGCCCCTCTATGCTATAGCTTCGCAGGCTTGAGACATGCTCCTGCAGTGTTCTTCTGGCACAATTATAAATATAAGTTATATATATAAGTTTATTTTAGGAGGGAGGAGGCCATGGATAACAAATATAAGAAGACTATCACAGTCACAGGATCTATGAGTAAGTGTCCCTGGTTCAGTATGTGTAATTGTAATGGAAAATTTCCTTTAAACACATCCAGGAAAGGCCTGCGCCACTTTATTGCACAGATACATAGACAGATTGATTGATAGATAGTTAGATAGATAGATAGATAGATAGCTAGATTTGAATAGTGGATGAAATCTCATTCTCAGGTAAAACACATCATACAAAAATGAATACCCCTTTAAGTAATTACTTTCTGTACTGACTTTATACATGGACAATATTTGTGCCCAAAACTTAATATTTGACTATCCTGAAGAATATCCTGAACAGCCCCCTTTAGTATAGAAAAGGAAAGGCTGCTGTGATAGCTTATAAATTCACTAGAATAATAGTAGAGAGAAAGAAAAATGACGGAGAACGATTAAAAAATATGAGGATAAATCAAACCTGAGCTGGATCAGAGCTGACATGTAGATTGTCCTTAATATGATGTAATGACAGACAATCAGACCCTGCATGGCTGCCATTGCGGGTTATAAAACAATATATAAGGCTAATGGGGGTCATAGTGGTGCTTGCCATCATACCTATTACTACCCCACCATTGTTATCCAATTTAAGCGTTACGCCTTTAACCGTCTCTATCCTCATCCCGTCTGCCTAGAATTTTGTTGATAATTATCTGTTAATTTGGCATCTTGGCAAATCTAATTGGGACAAGCCAAATGTTCCCTCTGCTGAAACGCTGAAGGGAGCCAAGATCTCTCTCATATGCTCTGTGGGCTGAGATTGAGGAGGGGGGCTTGTCAAATATATTACAGAATAAAAATCCAATCTTAGAGAATGCATTGAGGATCTATAATAGCGAATAAAATGACACCAAAATGGCCACCAGCAATCCAGAGGCCTAGCTACTGGTGTTGGAACAAATATGTCCACCTGACTAGCCTTTATCTATCCTAATGCACTCACCTGTATAATATTTTAGAAAAGACCAACAATGTTTAAGGTATATTTAGTGAGCAAGTCAGACATACAGCACAGAAACTAGAACAATATCCTAAAAATGTACCATCTGTTTAAAGTACACCTAACATTTCTCATAGTACAGTGTCTGCCTATAAGAATGGATACCTTTTCTGAACAATATGGGACACATTTACCTACCCGGTCCAGTGAGTTCCCCGAAAGTGCATTGTCCGACGATAATGCACTGTGCCGTGATTCACTAAGATTGTGCTCCCAATATCCTGCATGTGTCGCTTCCCCGCTTAGGTCCGCTGGAGTTCCTTCTTCTTCCTGGTGCATGTAAATTCATTGGATTGCGACACAATTTGAAAATTAAATCCCGAGCTCAGTCCAAATCAGTCGGATTGTCCACCCCCAATTTCGGCCAGCTGCAGCTGTGCCAAATAGCGCAACACAATCCCAGCACAGACACCTGTTAAATACCTGTCTAAGCTGCACAAATCCCCAAAACGGCGAACAGTCCAACAAAAGTGCGACTCCCAACCCTTGGTAAATAAGCCCCTATGAATTTTACGCTGTGTTTATAGTAGCGTTCCCCCTTTTCCGATTCTGGGGGGGCATTTATTATTGGCTCTACACCAGTTTTTTGGTGGATGCATTTTTTTTTGTTGCTGCGCGATGTGTAACATATTTATTAGGCTCAATTTGGGGTGCAGCTCTTTAATCCCAGTACTTTAATCCCTGCACTTCTTTTCCTGACAAGTTTTCAGGCACAATCACACACTTAGATCCACAAAAAACACGTCTACCAAGTTCTTTAACAACTGAATTTTGAATCATGAGTCATTTCAATAACTTTCTGACATGTGCCAAATTATTAAGTCCTTATGACACAATCTAAAATCACAGTCTATAAAACCACAGAATTTGAGCGCCCAAATAATTCGCAAATAATAAATGTGCCCCTTTGTCTCTAAATTTGTCTCTAAGTTGTCTCAGGGCCGGTGGGTGAAGACTAGTTGCTATCATGTCTCCCTCATACAGAACATTGGGGGACATTTATCAGTGCTTCTACGCCAGAAAACTGGTAAAATAATCAAAATTTCTTATGAAACACCAATAGTTGCAATTATTTTCCCCTTCATGACATCTCCACGCCAAGTGCGGGTGGAGGGGCATGAAGGTTGTGTGGACGGCGATAGTGCACACTACCTAGGCCATGCAGACGTTCACCTAAAATGTTCACGTGTTTGTGCAAATTATGCCAGCATACACCGCCGCATGAGAGCTGGTGCATGATAAACCTCCCCATTGTTTTCATAATGAAAAGTTATAAAATTTTATACAACTTTTTATATGTACTGTCTGCATTAATTCCTCACAGTTTTCAACATCTCTGCTTTCTATACTTACATCTTTATTGGACCTGTAGTTGGTTTAGGGTCCCAAATTGACCTGAAACAGATTTTCCCTTCTTAGTAATCCACTCACTTCAGTAGAGCTGGGTTGCTGTGCCTAAGGCTTCCTAGCAGATGTATGGACTACTGTACAGGTAAAAAGCCAAAGGGACAGACGTTTGCAGCTAGAATTGTCATTTACCACAGTAACAATGTATAGAGTGTAATTATGATTCATTTAATGTTAGCTCCATTGAAAGAAAATGGGGCACATTTACTTACCCGTCCCATTGCGTCCGCCGATCCGGAATGTCCGCCGAGGATTCGTAGCTGCCGTGATTCACTTACAGCGAGTGCCCTATTTTCCTGCATCCGTCGCTTCCCTGTTGAGGTCCGCTGGAATTCACCATCCTCTTCCCGGTGTATGTAAGTGCTGACTTTGCGACACAATTCGAATTTTAAATCCGAATCAGTCGGGTTGTCCGACGGCCATGCCCCCGATTTGTGTCGCATAAAAGCCGGCACCGATGCGCCAAAATCCGATCGCATGTGCCAAAAACTCCTGCGCAATTCAGGGCAAATTGGAAATATTCGGGAAACCTGACGGAAATGCGCACATTAGTAAGTGTGCCCCAATGTGCTTTTCTTTCAAAAACAAGGTTTTTAAGTGACCCTAAACTTTTGAGAGGTAGTGCAGTTACATCACTGAGGAACTCCTTTGCACGATCAGCGGAGGCCAGTGATGGATGTCATGCAGTAGCATTCGTCCCTTATAGGCCATTATATCCTCTGCTTGCTGTGTCTCCCTACCCAGTGTTTCCTGCTGGATGTGGTATATATATATATATATATCCTATATTTCTGTGCAAACGTTCAGCATATAGGCCTTCAGCTTTCTTGTACGTATCCAAAAAACATGTGAATTAGGGTAACCTTAGACTATGTTAACCTGCAGCCAAAGTTGCCATGGGGCTGTCCCTCATTTTAGTGGACTATCAATTTCTGTGTGATTTGTGACGGGCGGAAGCTCCCTGACACACATGAACTGAGTCTTAGTGTATGTACTAGGAAGGTTCATCACGGAGAACGTTAGACACTCAGAAATCTATTTTAACTAAACAAATAAACATTAACTTTAATTTTTCCTTTCTATGCATTAACAAATGTTTCCGGCATTTCAGTTTTTTTTAAACAAAGAAAATCTGCCTCAGACACCTGATGAAAATGGAGTTGCATGGCAACACTGGCGAGGGATGTGTTTTATACTGTTCATGAGGAAGTAAATGGAACATAAATAGCGAGACACGATTGAAAAGCTCTCTGTTCTTTCAGGTGCGAGATGTGGATATTTACTATCCACAGATAATAGTTCCTGGTTAATGCAGTCTCTGAGGCCTGCTCCACCCTGTATGTGTCATCTTACTATATAATAACATTATTGTATCCTGTATACTACAATGGTTACATACAAATGATATGAATGTAGATGGGACAGAATCATTACACTGACCGGTACAGATGATGAAGGTTAGAACAACTTTATTTTATCTAATATCTGACTAGAAGCCCACCACTGAACGGATTCTCAGACGTTTTGTGGATGACACATATGGGTCCATTTTTCTTTTTTGGACTGTCATGTATTTTACATCAGTTTCTACTAGGCAATAGGCAACATACCTGGAGATCTGTACAACTGAAACTCTGTGTGTGATGTTAGTAGCAGCAGGACTGTGAAAAATGTATTTATAAACAGAGTTGCAGCTGGACTTCTACAACTACTACTACTACTGTTTTCTTAGATTTCTCCACTGCACTGCTCTAAAACCTGTCCCCTCTGTGTGACTGCTGTAGTATCTAATCAGAAGCCGGAAACAGCTTTTACACAGAGCAGGGGGGAGAGGGTGTGGAGAAACTCAGTGCAGAATAATGCTCATAGCTCTGCTGCTAGTGGAATAGCAGTGTGCTTGTGTGCAAGAATTCAACTTAGGGTCCCTTTAACAGTTATCTCCTAGCTAATTACACAACATAATTAAAAAGATTTGCATATATGAACATGCCTCTACCGCACACTAGAGCTTCTACACCGGTTGAAATTCAGACCTAGCCCACTGACATTCTCAGAATGACAATGCACATGCTGAGAGTCTCCCAAACGTGAAGATTAGTCAATGTTTACAGTAGTAATCAGACTTAGGCCCATTGCAAATGACTATCGATGGCGGCAGTCCTAGGAGTGCATTGTGCAAGGCACGGTATAGTAAGCACACACACCAGCATGCCAGCCAATGGAGAGGGGAGGGGTGAGGAGCACTCACCCCTCCACCTCAACGTATACTACACCCGGGTGGCATATACAATCTCAGCCCGATTGTACCATACTTTGGTTTGTAAGGAGCCTTAGGGTGGAAGTGGCATCTAGCAATCTTGTCACTGCATAATTAGCCACCCACTTTTGGTCAACTTGTGTACCACATTCCCACACTGCCCCCCTGAAAATACTCTAGCCACGTACACTATATGACAACTCCACACTGTAATCCTAAATGCCCCCTGACTGATTTATTTTAGTTTTACCTGAGTTAATAATAATATGTTTAATACACCATATATAGTGTCCCTTGAATCCATTATTTTATAGTACCCTGAGTTCATAGTATCATAGTATCATAGTTTATACGGTTGAAAAAAGACACTTGTCCATCAAGTTCAACCAAGGAAGGGAATGGATTGGATTTAGAGGAAACATTTCTATATAACATAACCATCAATGTTATTTAGGTGTAAAAAGGCATCTAGATCCTTCTTGAAGCTCTCCGCTGTCCCTGCTGTGACCAGCTCCTGAGGCAAGCTATTCCACAGATTGACAGTTCTCATAGTAAAAAAGCCCTGTCGCCTCTGATGATTAAACCTTGATTTCTCCAGACGGAGACAGTGCCCCCTCGTCTTTTGATTTGATTTAATCTGAAAAAACTTACCACCATATTTTTTGTATGGACCATTCATATATTTATATAAATTAATCATGTCCCCTCGTAGTCGTCTCTTTTCCAGACTAAATAAATCTAGTTTTTTTTAATCTTTCCTCATAACTAAGACCCTCCATACCCCTTATCATTTTTGTGGCTCTACGTTGAACCCTCTCCAGCTCCAGGGCATCCTTTTTATGGACCGGTGTGGTAATATTACATCCCTATCACGAGAGTCCATACCACTTTTGATACATGACAAGATCTTGTTGGCTTTTGTTTTATATTTTGTTCTCACTCATCAAATATTTTATATATACTTCTCCCTAATCAATTATTTGGGAGCATTTAAAGGGATTTCCCAGCTTTCATCTTCAAAGCTCCCTGGGGGTGGGGGCTTAAAAAATTATACATAGTTATCTTTCTATGGCTTCCTCAGCTAATTTTTTATACAAGCAAGTGGGCCAAAAATGTCAGTGGCCCGGTGGCCACAGGAGGGAGGCCTTTGATGTCACTGATGAATGTGCTATCCCAGCGAGGTAGCCATGCAGAAGCAATAGCGAGCAAGATCAAGTACTGCACCGGACCCAGGGGATTATAATTGGAACAGCGATAACGTGCAAAAAATTCTAATGGAACCATTCATCTCCTTTACCCACTTCTTGCATTATCTTAGAAATGGATACAAAATACTATGGTAATAAAGCCTAATACATTGTCATCATCTGTATGTACAACACTCAGCGCTATAAGCAATGTCATTGTATTTCTTCTTATTAAGAGAAATAAAGAGCCCCCCAATATTGTATGTGTTACCACATGGAATACAAACTAGCCCAACGCATGTACAGAATGTGAACCTGTTTTTCAGTTCTATAATATAGTGCCACCTGCTGATTGAATTTAGGAAGCACAAGACTTATTCTTGTGTGCATATTGTATCCTATAGTTGGCAACGCCTCGCTCCTTCACTGATCACCATAGGCTGCGGCTTTCAGCAATGAAGGGGGGCACAGTTAAACCTTTGCTTTCCACAGGTTGAATTCAGCATCTTCGATTTCCAGCAGTAATTGACCTGCTGTGAATTCTAAGGCAGTGTTCACACAGTGTAAATGCAATGTTAACGCAACATGTGAAGGCAACTGAAGGCTACCCGCTCACGTTGTGGAATACAGCAGCCGCCAGAAACAATCTGAAATCAACTGGTATCCAATGCGTTTTCTGTCCCAATTTTGTTTGTGGAATTGGGGAAGAGCTCAACCTTTGCAAAGCTATGAAAAGGTCTGCCATCAATGCGGGTGACTATTACCTGTGCTCATTCCCAGACTGCAGTAATGTTGGTAGGGAAAAAGGGTTATTGCAATAGGCAGTAATGTTCTCTATGTGCATGTAAATGAGTATAATTATTATTGTTCTTTTTAATTTACACCAGATAGTCATTGCTCATATGCAGTTGAGGCTCTATGGGCATCTGCATGAGGCTTCTTTATGTTGCTCTATTGTAGCAGCAACACAATACAAATAATGAAAACCTGGATGTGTAGAATGACACATACTAAGGCCCCTTCCACACTAGCGTTTTTCACGCGTGAGTTCTGCGCGTGCTTTTGACGCGCAGAACTTGCATTGCGCTCTGTCCCATTGTTTCCAATGGGTCTTTCCTCATTTGCGTTGTTTTTCACGCGCGTGCTTGCGTTTGTTTTGACGCGCGTCAAAATCGCAGCATGCTCTACTTTTGCGTTTCACACGCGTTTTTCCCGCCCCATTCAAGTCTATGGAGACGCATCAAAAATGCATTGCACTCGCAAGCATTGCAAGTGCAATGCGAATGCAATGCGTTTTAAATGGATGGGTTGCTAGGTGACATGAATAATTCCCCTGCTCGAGATCGAGCATTTAATTAAAAAAACACAGTGAAGAACAGTGAAGAATAGAATAAAAACAGTGAACACAGTGAACACAGGATCATTTAAGTGAAAAACACAGTGAAGAACACAGTGAAGAATAGATTACAGATGTTCGGCACATCTGCTTACTTGTCGGGAGATACGCGCGGAACGGTGCGAACAAAATAGCATGTGAAGAACAATATATATGTGTGTAAAGAACACATTGCAGATGTTTCCATACATCTTCAATGTCTTCTTCACACATATATATTGTTCTTCACATACTATTTTGTTCGCACCGCTCCGCGCGTATCTCCCGACAAGTAAGCAGATGTGCCGAACATCTGTAATCTATTCTACACTGTGTTCTTCACTGTGTTTTTCACTTAAATGATCCTGTGTTCAATGTGTTCACTGTTTCTATTCTATTCTTCACTGTTCTTCACATCTGCTAACTTGTCGGGAGATAATATACGCGCGCGGAACAGTGAAGAAAAGATTGTAGATGTTTGCATACATCTGCTAACTTATCAGAAGACATTCTTTTTCAATTAAATAAAACATTTTATTCCCGAACCATGGTCCCTTTGAAAAAGTCCCATTGACTTAAAAAAAACGTGCGTGAAAAACGCACCGAAAACGCAAAAAAACGTGAACAACACGCACTTGAAAAATGCAAAAACGCTAATGACTCCAAGGAAAAATGGAACAAAAACGCAGGCAAAAACGTCAGTTTTTCACGCATTGTACCCTGACGTGAAATGCAACGCTAGTGTGGAAGGGGCCTAACAGTGCCCAAAAGATCCCATGGCTGGTTGTGGTAGCAGTCATTTCTATCCCATGTTCTGTGCATCACATTGTGTAAGGCCCCATTCAGACAGCAGTATTTGTAACATGCCGATTATGGAATGGGAATTACATGTGATGGAGATGAGTGGTCTTGATGCTGAGGCTTGGGGGACTCAGTGACCACATTCCTGGCTGACTGTAGTCCTCCCACAACTGACTAAAGATTCTGTTAGAAGGGGGCCCCAAGGCTGTAAGGATCCCCCCAGAAGGTAATTGTCCCAGGATGATGGTAATGCAGCTAGCCCAGGTAGAAACCTGGAGACAGCAGAATCCAATTGACAGTTCTTTATTACAACATAATTTAACAGCAGCAAAACAGTAATTCAGGATCTCTGTCTCTGGTAACAGAATGGCTGAGGTAGAACTGAATTTGTACAGACTGTTGCTCTGGCCTTAATGGCTTCCTCAGGCTTCATGCTGTGGCACACCAAATATCCCTTTGACTCCGGGGCATGATGAGGCTACTGCAGCTCTGCCGTAAAGGTCCTCTCTAACTCCACTGCTCAGTATACTCAAATCTGCTACATCTCACTTTCCACTACCCATCAATACACAACAACTACACTAACTAGATAGGAAGCCCTCTTATTAAGTGAGAGTTCCCTCTTTTGGAAAGCTCTGGGAGTCCAGCCAATACAAAGTCTACCTGCCATCATGTTATCACACAATACATATTAAACAGCAATGTCTATTGAAATATTATAAATAGAACATAGTGCAAGTAGGTGGTGTCATACAGTAGCTTTATATATATATTATACTAAGCCTGCCTCCTGTGACTGGCAGGAATGAGGTCATCATGCTTTCCCCTCCAGCACTGTAGGGGTTACTCAGACTACATTTTAGGGGCCCACTCTGTCTCACTAGATTTACACTACATTTCTTGTTTCCCTTTTGTAATGCGCATTCAAGCCCCCCCCCCCCCCCACAACCTTCAAATTGCATTTCAAAACGCAATTCAAACACTGCATGTGAACGTGACCTATGTGCTCCTGCTTGGTTTCCACGTTATCATTCATTTTTTACAGCTGATTTGCATCCGTTTTGCATCCATTGGGTGTTCATATTTTTTGTGTCCATGAATTTCAAGAGTGTATCCTAGCAACCAACCGTTTTTCAATCATATGTCTTTTGAGAGCCATCCATCTTTTTTACTGACCCCTTGACTTCTGTGGTACACACGGGTCAGACTAGGACATGCTCTACTTTTAAAGGAACGGAGACAAGTTCAGTTTAAAAAAAGTATGGTACAAAAATGGCACCAAAACCACAACCAGTCTAAATTGATATAAGCAGATGACCATGTGAACTGACTAAAATCTGTCTCTTCTGCCAAACAAAGGATGTGATGTGTTCACAAATCCGCCTGCAGTAATTGCCATTATACCGTAGTATGTAAACAGCAGCCGAAATAGATCTGGACAAGTGAATTACAGGGAATAGGACAGGTTTATTTTAAGAAGATGTGAAAGATGTGAGCTGCATGTATCTTAACAAAATATCTGTGGCTATAAACAACCAACACAGAGCAATTTTTATCATTTAGAGAAGTCCCTTTTAACCCCTCTAAAGCCACAGTGCGTATGGAACGACAATTCAGCAAGTCGGCATGAAGGGGCGTGATGGGGGCCATACCAGGCAGTGCGGGGTTGTTTCTGCCCTGTGCCTACACATTACTTATAGCTGGCACAGACTATGGTGCAATTCTACAAGAGGCAGGGCCTGGTGTACAATTTCCCGGCACTGTAGACAGCCGCCAGATTTTTCGGGAGCCCAAAAGCTTCCGGTTAGATCTTGCACGGCAGAAGGGGCAGGGTTTAATCATATGCTGGTGCACAATGTGCCAGTGTATGACATATCCCCCCATGGAGCTTGTTTCCGATCACAAGCATTTCACCATAAAGCAAATACAATTGGCCAAAGCTCCTCCTCGCTGTCTTTAAATATGCGTTTTCAAATGCTAATCAAACGGTTTGAATGCGACCTAAAGCTAAAAGGAAGGTCTTCCATTAACCTTCCTTTCCCAATTATCTATAGCTAAATATGACGAGGGCTGCAGAGCTTTTTTGCGCTTTAAATATTGGAAGGGCATGGCACAATGCAGTTGTGAATTTGATCCTGATTTCCACCCCAAAAAATGATATGTCCAATTCCTGTACATAGAAGTCAGTCAAGATGATTTTATAGCCGCAGTATTGCCATATCCCTTATATGCCTCTATAATACTCAGTAGGCATCAGGTTTGTTGTATGTGACATGTGTGTCCTACACAATAAATAGCTGCTACTTCCCCTGACCCTAAGCTGAGAGCCCCCTGGCCATTATTAGCACATGACTGCGGGGGCTGCTGGCTCTATCTCCTCGGTACAGGTGGAAGCCTCTCATGTCAGGGAGGAGGTGGCCAGTGCTGGCTGTGCCTCCTCCATCCCTCCTCTCCTCCATCCTCCATCCCTCCTCTCCTCCATCCTTCATCCCTCCTCTCTCCATCCTCCATCCCTCCTTTCTCCATCCTCCTGGATCTGCATTCCTCGGCTGCTCCTTGCCTGTCAGTGGCAGCAGATGCTCCGTCTTGTAGTATGGGCTGAGCTGCCAGCATTTCGCTCCTTATTGTATTGGATTACACAGTGTAAGGAGACTAGCACAGCTTTTCCGTATCCTCCTCATAAGGCGAAGGAGCAGGCATTGCACAGCTTGTGCCAGGCGGAATGGTGGAGCCCTGGGAGAGTGGTGCATGTATGAGACGGGCAGGGGGCTGCAGTACGTGCCCCTTCTCACCCTCCCTGCCTGCTGCTGCCATGTCACCAGGAGGAAGACTGCTGCCCTGCTTGTCCGCACAGCTCCGAGCTGCCTGTGCTGATGGATCAGGACTGCCATCCATAGAGTAGGTAAGACCCCTCCTCCCTCCTTACATCTCTCTGCAACCTGTTCCCTCTGCTCCCAGGTTAATGGAGAAACCCTGCAGACAGGTGTGAACAGGAACAGAGCCAGCATTGTCTGCCCGCAGCGTCACCTGAGAGCTTTTGTGTACAGGAGATTTTATTTCACCTCCTCCCTGCCAAGAAAGTGCCCTACACTTCTTCCAGCTCTCACGTCTCCTTGGCCTGGGATTGAGAGGAACACATTGTTCTGTGTATTACTGCACCCATCTCCTAAATATTACCTATTCTGCTTATACAACAGTCTCAAAATCGCATTGGTGTCAAAGCAGAGGAACTTAGACTGTGATGTCATAGAACAAGGGAAGCGAGACGCAGATTACGCCGCATTGTGAGTGACATTGGCGCTTGTATAGCCTCCAGTTCACACTATACCCTGCCATCTGTGTAGCTGCCACACACTGTTTTTCTGTCCTTCACCTTACCGCTCAGATATCATCCCTGTGCACTTGTCTAGACCGTTGCACATTTGCCTGCTGCCTCCCTTGCTCTTTTGCTGGTAGAAAATGAATTTTAGATTAAATGAATTAGCATTTTTCTTAGTGCCGCACAGAGATCTCTCCTTTTCATCAGCTGGAAGAAATCCACGCTAGAAAATAAGAAAAATATTGATCTTTTTCCCAGTATTTCCTCATTCCGTGTACGGTATATATGTATATATAATTTATCATTATTATTGGATCCAATGAATCAAATACACACAATATAAATAAAAAGAGCATAATGATGAACGCTACATACACGCTTATCCATTTCCCTCTTACTGTGACCCTTCCTCCTTTTTTCAGATGACTGAGCACACATAGCGAGAGTGTTAATACATTTCCACCCTGAAAATACTAGCTTGTATCTTTTGCCCTTCCTGTGCCTTCATCCATATATTTCTTGCTTAAAAACGGTTGTCAATGGTAAAAGAGAAGATGAGAATTGTCTTCTTAGTCACGGAACAAACCAATCCAATCTTTTTTATAGATCTTCATAAAATCCTACAGACCGTCAACAATGTCACGTAGATTCAAATACACACATGCGATTCTTTACGTTTCCAACAATGTATATGCAGTATATATGTACGGTATATAACAGTTGCCACTTCCATCTGGTGTCTTATAGAGCATTATTTGCCATCTATTCTGGTAGTCCAGAGGTTTTCCTTTATTTTAAAAGAGTTGGCATGGCATGAGGTACACTGATAGAACTGATAAGGAATGTTTACATTTACATATGGAACCGTCATATTATTTTTGGCAAGTTCTGTGCAGCGCTGCGTAATCTGTGTGCGCTATATAAATAAAGGAATTATTATTAGTATTATATGCAGCCCAGTGTTGTTATAGAGCAGGAGTTGCCTATTCTGGTATTAGGGGTGCAAAAATGGTTCTGTTTAGTGATTGACTGCATACCCTGTATTGTTGTGCACATAGGGATAGTAATTTATTGAATAGGTTTAACACAGGGCATAGAATTAAGCAGAGGTTTAAATGAATATATTGCTGTATATGCTAAATATTGTTCTAACAACACTATATATCTTATCCTGATTTATAACACACCATCTGAAGATAATGCACCATCTACAATCTGATCAGATCATCCTACTTTATAACATGCTGTCTACAGATAGCACACTATGTACAATATGTTCAGCACATCCTGCTCTATAACATCCTGCCTGCAAATAGGATACTATGTACAATCTGCCCAACTTCTCCTGCTCTATAACACACTGTCTGAAGATAAGACACTATCTGCAATCTGCTCAGCTCATCCTGCTTCACAGCATGTTGCCTTCAGATAGGGCACTATATGTAATCTTCTCAGCTCCTTCTTCTCTAGTAACATGCTGCTTGCAGATAGGACACTATATATAATCTACTCAGCTCATCCTGCTCTGTAACAGACTTTCTGAAGATTGGTCACTAAATACAATATGTTGAACTCCTCCAGCATAATAGATATGATCCTGTAAAAGGACATTACAATCGGCTTGGCTCCTCCTGCTCTATAACTTTTGCCTGTAGGTACACTAAACTTTTCAAGTCTTAATTTTAAATTGATGCACATACTGATTATCGTATTAATAATCCAAACAATAAAAATAGTTGACAACTTTACAACATTAGGGACATTAGTACGAAGGGTAGTTGTATTTACTTTGCTCTTGGGACTACAATTGTAACAGATATTTGTCCAATTTACACAACAAAAATGTCCTAATATATTTGCATATTGATCTAAAGTGATATGGGATAATGGGGCAGATTTACTTACCCGGTCCTGTCGCGATCCCCGAGGTGCGTTCTCCAACGAGGATGAAGTCCGGCGTGATTTTTCAACATAGTGCGTCCATTTTCCTGCATGTGTCGCTTCCCCGCTGAGGTCCGCCGGAGTTCACTTTCTTCTTCCTGGTGTATGTAAGTGCATGTCTTGCGACACAATTTGAATTGTAAATTCCTTGCTTAGTCCATATCAGTCGGGTTGTCCGTCGGCCACGCCCCCTCGTTATGTGTCGCATGCAAGTTGACGTGATAGCCAAAATCCGGTCACTTGCGCCAAAACCCTCACTTAAATGCGCGCACATCTGAAATAGTTGTGAAATTGCTAGGAGTCTGACCACATCGACACCCATGGATCACAAAAACGCAGATACTTGAGTGCTTTGTGTGATTACAGCGATAACTTTTTCCCTGTCCTGTGTTTCGGATTGACCAAGGCCATGTGAATTGAATCGTAGCTTTATGAGCGATAAGAACAGTACCGTGATGGGAACTTGATTAATATGGCCAGTGTTGTTCTGGCTTTCCAGCCGGCACAGAGCCATATTTCTCAGACCAAACAGGGTTGTATAACATCAGCCTTTAGTTGAAGGAATCCAGTATATAACTAACAATATGGTCCCCATTCCCACTGCATGTTATTTGTTTGTGACCACTTTACTTATTAGAAAGTATCCGGTAGCAATAGTTTTTATAACTAGGTACCAATTGGGCTTTATTGCCATGTATCCATATTGCTCGACTCTGATCCACTAGCGGGGAAAGAGGGAAAAAAACGTACCACAGAATAGCATTATAATAATCTAAGTCATGTCCACTACTTGTTGTGTTATGTTAGGAGGGGTATGCATTTCCACATATTACCCAGACCCTCTCACGCCATCTCCCATCAGTATTGTTCCCTCTGTTGGGTTACAAAAACAGCAGTGAATCTAATGCTGTGTTTGGCATGCTGTGGTGGTTGGGTTGGTGCCCTTCCTCTGTAACCAGTTACAGCAGTCATGGGAGACAGCGCGGGACAACAGGAAGGTAGGTATAAGTTAATTTTTGTTTTCTTATTCCCCACTGTACAGCCCCTTTAAAGCAAATCTACCTTCAAAATCCATAATGATAAGCCAGGGACACTTACTTATAGATCCAGGCACCGTGCCTGAGGTAATCTTCTTATATTTGTTATCCATGGACTCCTTCCATCTAAAGTTAGATTTTAAAATTATGCTAATGAACCTGAAGGGCTCCTGGGGAGGATTCCTAGAGCCCTTCCATGCTGAAGATTCACAGGCTGTTACAGTGTGCAAGGAGCACCTCACCTTCCCACTGTCTGCTGAAACTTCATCTGCTACCGGGAGATGACATCAGGAAAAGGCAGTGGAAGTGCTTAGTGGGGGGGAGGGGGGGAGAAAGTATAACAGCCTGGGAATCTGCAGCACAAGGGGCTCTGGGAACTAACTCTGTAGCCTTTCCTGCTCATTAGCATAATTTTAAAAGTTGATTTTAGAATCTAAGCACCCATAGATATACAAACAAATATAAGAAGATTATCAAGATGGATCTATGAGTAAGTGTCCCTGGTTTACCATGATGGATTTTGATGCCCTTTAACTCTAAGCTTATATTTGAGCGATTTAGGGGTAGAGACATTACCTTGATACTTTGGTATTCCACTATTTCCATCCGTCTACACACTATGACATATTTTTGGTTGTCTCCCCCTTGTATATTGCGCCACAATCCTCTGTGTTGTGTTCCTTCCTCTCATTTTGCATGAAACGCTTTAGAGTTGATAAAAGCTTGTTCAACTTTGTAATGTATTAAAAGACAATTGTAGCATAGAAAAGAATATAATGTAGTGGGAAGTGCTGGCGAACTGACAAGATTTTGACAAAGTGGAGGTGACGGCTGGACACAGGAGACTGCGAATTGTAGCACGTCCTCCAGCTGAGAGGAGGAGGAGTGTGAGCAGAAGAGTCTGCCGGCATAACACACAGTCTGATGATAATTAATATACTGACAATTACATTACTGTACAAAATTATCTCCTTTTATTAATAATGGGCATCATTATGAACGACTACATGATTTTATGTAGTAAAGGGACATTATATGTGCGCTAGCTCTCCAGACACTCAATGACTCATTGATGAGCTCCAAATGTGACAGCGGTGGGACGCCATAATCCCCCTGACCATTTAGAAGATAGCAGTTTAACACATTAACAATTAACACTCTGATTTTGCTTGGAGGTGTTGTA
The DNA here is from genome assembly GCF_040894005.1 of Engystomops pustulosus. Lineage (NCBI taxonomy): Eukaryota > Metazoa > Chordata > Amphibia > Anura > Leptodactylidae > Engystomops > Engystomops pustulosus. Next base: position 144,428,271 of record NC_092416.1, read on the forward strand.
TTGTGAAAAATACATTCTGTAATCAATGGGCAGAAAAATGAAATTTTTATTATTATCTTGTATAATATTCAAGAATCTCAGCCTTCCGGAACTTAATCTGCACACGCTGCGGATTCCACACGGATTTTATGTGCAGATTTTGCTAAGGAAAATCTTCAGCGTAATACAGTATCAATAAAGTGAATCTGATTTGTAATGTAGACGACACGTAAAAATTTGCATCGCATCTGCATGATGATTTTATATAGATTTTACTTGAAATGACAGCAAATCATGTGAAACAAAATAGGTTAAAAAAGTGCATGTGGAAATAAAACATGGACAACCCCCAGGGTTCAGGGCTGGGGTGAGAAAACAAAATAGTTCATACTTACCCAGCGCCAGCTCCCAGGTTCCGCACCGCTCCGGTACTTCCTGTTTTGGGCCCTGCATCTAACCGGAAGCTTCAGTAGATCACAGGTCCTGCTCCATCCAATGCCTGACCTTTTCGGTCCAGAGGACAGCACAAGAAGTGAATCTCCCCTGGAAAATGGAGGTCAGATTGCATGATGACACATGGCCAACAACTAAAAGTCCTGGAACAAAGTGGGAACCAAAAGCCAGAGCAGGGTAAGTATGTGTTCTTTTTTTATTACCTCAGCTCCTGGGGGTTTTCCATATTCATGGAAAAGCTTTTTAATTATGGTCTTAAAGGGTTTCTCTGGGCTCAAAATATTTATTACATACTGTATCTATAGAATAAGTTCACCCTGTATTTCAGCTGCTGAGAACAGAGTACAGGAAGCAGACAGCTCACTTGCATTTGTAGTGGTCAGAGCAGGTTATTGCAGATCAGATTATTTGTAAGATATTTCTAATCTTCAGTCTTGGCAGATTTAGACGTGTGCTTTTGTACACATATTTTGTGCACAAGATTGCCCCAAATGGAGGGGTCAGGCAAGACCTTGGGGGTCATTTACTAAGGGCCCGAATCATGTTTTTACGGCAGGTTACCTGAATTTTCCCTGAATTGCCCTGGGTTTTGGCACACGTGATCGGATTGTGGCGCATCGGCGCCGGCGTGCACTTTAAAAAAAAAAGTGTTGCTGGACACGTGCTTACCTGCGCCCAGCAATGGATCGTGAACTCCGGAATTGCCTTAGTGAATCGCCGGAAGACCCGAATCCACCGCAGAGAACGCGCCGCTGGATCGCGAATGGCCCGGGTAAGTAAATCTGCCCCATTGTGATTGTCTCTAAAGTCACCAAAGTGGTGTCAATGAAAAATGATGTTGAACTGCTTTGCATTATTGTAGGTATTGTGTATCCTAGAAATGTATGGCATATGCACAAAATATATGTCTGGTAATGTGCTTGAATGTTTTCAGAACCCCCATAACATTAAATGGAGGGAGACACCTCTTTCACAGTGGCCATAGCAGGAATAAGGGCAAGGGGGTGTTGGGTAACCCCCTTTCTGTATATAGGTCCTGGAGAATAATCTTATTTATGGCATATCCCCAAGATGTAAACTGATGACAGGGTTCCCTGCTGCTTGTCCCCCGAGGAATAATCTGTAATATGGCAAGGAGTGTTCAGTTCCCCTATGGTGGTGCTGCATGGGATCTGAACACCTGCAGGAAATAAAGAATGACACACTTGGCCCCTTATACCTCGTGTTGCTGTCTCCTCACTTTGTCTTCTTGATGGAAGTGCCGGATGCTCTATAATGACAACATCTTTTATCATCTTTTTGGCTGATGAAAGGCAGCACCGCTACTATATAACAGTGCTCTAATCATCCGCAGATTAGATGATCGTGAATAGGTAGGAAGGGAGCGTCTGATTGCCTGTAGCACTAAAAATCATATATAAAGGGTTTTCTGGAATCAGGATAATTATGGCCTATATGGGAAAGAAGACCATCCATATCAGATCTACTAGGGTCTCATATCTGACAGCCTCTCTGACCAATTCTTTGTATTAGAGGGGGTCAACCAGCACCCAAATCACCCTACTAGTAAAGGCAGTATTGTGCATGGCCCTTTGGTATGGTCCAAGTAATGGCTTATTGATAATCCATATGTGGCTACCATTACATCAGGCAGTGTAGCAGACGATACCTGCTGTAATGACACTGTGCCGTCAGCTCATGTCTTGGAGGAAGTAGTACACCGCCATCTACGACCCTCAATTAATCAGCATTGATTTTACCGTATGTGTGAGACGCCTTCTGTGCCGCCATAGTGAGGTGTTATACACCATGCACTGCTGTTAGGCCGCGTTGATGCTCAGTCTGGAGATAGAAAACACTGGTTTTAATTGATTCAGATCCTCTACAGTATTAACCCTCACTATACTGGGCTGCATGCAAACCCCATCTATGCTAGTATGTGTTATCTGTAATTATACTTACTTTTTTTGTTTGTATTGTGTCATAAAATTAAGATAAAAATGAGACTATTTTGCATTTGATTTGATTAATGATACAATTATACAAATGTGCTATTATACTTGGCTATGTGAATTGTAACTGTTTATATACTGTCGTTTGGGATTATATATTTAGCTGATATAGCTGTTACTTTACTGTTTTGTATACAATTTAACAATGGGCTGAGATACTCTTGGTAACAAGTGACGAAAATCAGTATAAAAACTTTCTGTACACTATACTAGTAGCCTGTTCATCTGTACCCAGTGCCACAGGTTCTTGCTGTCTTTGTCTGTGCCCCTATTTCTTCTCTCTCACTCAACCTCTCCTTGGATTTTTATGTACCGGATTTTTCGGACTATAAGGCGCAGTAAAAATCCTTTGATTTTCTCAGAAATCAAAGGTGCGCCTTATAGTCCAGTGCGCCTTATATACGAACCTTACTTACAGACAACAGCTGCCTTGAACTGTGCACAGGTCTACACATTTAACCCGGTGCCATTGATTTATGCATAGAATGTTGAATCGGACCCCACCAATAGACAATCAAGATTAAATTCCAGTAAATCCCATTCATTTCTCCAATTTAGAGGAGCTGGACATATGTGTTGAAATAAGAATAAGTTATTGTTAGGCATTTTTTTGTATCTTTTTGAAATCTTTACCTTGTTTCCCTTTTCTCTCTAGCTTCTTCAAGGCTCTTCATCTATCCTGCTTGCAGGGACTTCATGCAGCCCTGATGCTCTGATGTATAGAGAGACACAGGAGAATGCTGTGCCTGTGTGCCTAGATAACCCATCATCGGTAAGCTTTTCCCTTTACCTGGAAGCTAAGGCAGTGTATTTTCATACTTTGGGGACCTAGTTGTAGGACTTATTTTATGCACCTCTATATACTCATTTGCTATAAAGAGTTTGCCTATTATGACGGATACACCCTAGAGCAATACTTGGGTTCTGTATTATTTAGCAATGTGCATCATCCGTACATCTAAGCACCATTTAATTTCACGCTAAATTAGCTAACCTGGTGTTGTGTATCCTGGGTGTATACCTGCTGCTGCCAGGTACAGCTGGGACTGAATGAACAAGCAGATGAAGTACTCTACAAGTAGCACTTCATCTGATACTGAAAGCAATTCTATACATGAAGCACACCGGCTTGTATGTTATCTCATCATTTCTAGCATTTGGATCATGCCATAATGTGCATTGGTCACAGCTCACAGCTTTGGACACATACAGCTCTTATTACTCTCTGAGATATGACGAGTTGTGCACCTGTGTGACAGCACATGACAAGGGCTATAATGAGCTGTGCACCTGTGTGACAGCACATGACAAGGGCTACAATAAGCTGTGCACCTGTGTGACATCACATGTCAAGGGCTATAATGTGCTTTGCACCTGTGTGAAATCACATGACCAGGGATATTACGAGCCATGCATCTGGATGACATCACATGACCAGTGATATAACAAGCCGTGCACCTGTGTGACATCACATGACAAGGGTTAAAATGAGCTGTGCTCCTGGGTGACATCACATGACAAGGGCTATAATGAGCTGTGCATCTGGATGACATCACATGACCAGGGATTTAACGAGCCGTGCATCTGTATGACATCACATGACCAGGGATATAACGAGCCGTGCACCTGTGTGACATCACATGACCAGGGACATAAGCCATGCTCCTGGATGACATCACATGACTAGGGCTATAATAATCTGTGCACCTGTGTGACATCAAGTGACCAGGGCTGTAATGAACCATACATCTAGATGACATCACATGAGCAGGGAAATAAAGAACTGTGCACCTGTATGACATCACATGACCAGGGATATAGTGAGCCATGCACCTGTGTGACATCACATGACCGTGGACACTTCCTGTGGCTTTTATCCACAGGAAGTAGCAGTGAAGCGTGGAATCAATACAGAAAGTATATAGCATACATTTTCAATACACAAACCATATAAATTATTTGCTGAAATTGTACAGCCACTCTAATTCCAATGACTATGGATACAGGGACACAATATTACATCTTTTGTGTGTCCATTTGTAAAGGAAGTACCAAAGAAGTAAAACCATATTTGGCTTGACTGCAAGTGTCACACTTAGTAGCCTAGGATATGGCTACTTTTTGATAGGTCCTCTTTAAAAGGAACCTGTCATCAGAAATTGTCATAATAAACTATTATCAGTATGTTGTCAAGCAGCTGAACAGCTTTCTAGTCATGTTTCTTTCATGGCCCAGTGTGGTGGCATCATCCAGTAAATCAACTTTAATGTGAGATGTAAATTGTTGGCATAAAGTCATGGAGGATGAGAGCTCAGCACTGAAGTAAAGCTCTCCTCACCTGTGAATCCTGATTGAGAACATGCACCGAATTCAGGAAATGTGGTTAGTAATGTCTCTGGATGCAGGACCTCGAAATACAGCGAAGGTGTTGTTTTAAGGCATCGAAAGCTTTACTTCTGTGTTTAATTCTCCACCTCCTTGACTTTATACAAACATTTCTTAGTTGATTTTCTGGATGATGTCACCACACTGGGCCATGAAGGAAACAAAGCTGTTAAGCTGCTTAACAACATGCGGGTAGTAGTTTATTGGGCCAATGTCTTATGACAGGTTCCCTTTAAAGAGGTTTGCATATGGATGGTCAGGAAGTCACAGATAGTGTAACTTCCCTGCTGCTTCCTTATTCTAGATTCAGATCATACAGATTGGGATTTTATAAGAATCAGATTTATTACATGAAATGGGGTTTTGCACATAATTTTTTTAAATTTAATTTTAGTTAGAACCAAAGCTAGAAAATTATGATGGAAGAAGTCCCAGAATGCATTGTACCTTTGTATTTCCAATTTCTTTAAAAACATTTCTGTCTTTATCTTGATTGTTTTCAAACAATAACTATGCCATGAAAAGTATTTTCTTTATAGTTCCTGAAATTGGCAGCGTCAAGCCATTGTTACAGGGATTTGTAATGGGGTAAAAGACCATATATTTATACATGCACTTCTGTATTATATACCAAATATGACTATATAAATAAAGAAATAACAGGCCACATATCTTGGGTGAAAAGAAATGGCCAAGGCCTTCTTCAGAAAAATAATCATTTTAATAAATAAATAATTCAAACAATATAACCAATTTAAAACTTTCTAAACAACATAGAGTCAGAAATATAACTCAGCACAACAAATTCGCTCATAAGTCTGGACCTGATAGCTGGCCACTCACATCGCAAGCCCCTACAAAATAAGGGTACATACACAGAGCCGTATGCTCGCCCCGGTTGCAACGCTGGAGAGGAGGAGGAGGTGAACACGGAACACGGCCCGCACACATGGGGAAAGATAGAGCATACTCTTTTCCCCGTGTATGGCAAAGGTCGGTACCACCTTCTGTCCACCATATATACATCCCCACAGACGGCCGTCTAAATGTACCCTAAAGCCTCATGCACATGGGCAGGTGGAGAAGCTTAGTGGCTGTGCCACAAATCTGCCCAGAAATAGGAGCTACCCTTTCTTTTGCAGCATGGCCTCCTGGCTCTATTGCGGTGCTGTGAGACATTGGGGAACACTTATATAAAGTGTTGTTACCTCCACCAGTTTGGTTTCCAATTATGTGGTGCTTATCGGATAATATTTCTGTCCCTGGGACTATTTTCTGTCCCGAGTGACACAAATTGGTGCAGCATTTGGAGAATTTTCTGAGCAGGCTAGACCATTTTTTTGGTCTACTCTTTGCCGCTTTCCAGTGCCAAAAAAGTTTAAAAAGACTCATATTATTTGTCTCTTTTGCCCCTTTTCAGAGGAAGCAGAAAATTACTAATAAAGGGGTTGGAAAGGAGAACAGGCGGTATGACGAGTGTAACACACCTCTATGGGGGCTGTGATTTGGCTGCAATTTGTTCCCCAATACAGTCGTGTGTATGGAGCCTAATAAAGATTCGGTGACGAAAAAACCTAAGGGCAGTTTTTAACAATGACAGCTCCTGAGGGAGGGTGTTGTGACAGACCGGACCCAGCCCTCAGAGAACACTTTTAAAGGGAACCTGTCACCAGGGACCTCATTTTCACTACAGACAGGGTGCAGAAGCTTATTACACCTGCAGGGCAAATATGCCTATCTGCCTTTTATAAGACTGAAGACTGAAAATCGGTTATATACATATGACTGCATTAAAATGTTTCTGCAGCAAGTACGGTACATGGATTTATAGGGAAAATCAACAAAATTAGCTTCTGATTCGTAGATGAATCCCTTTTCATTTAGCAAATAAATTGTGGTTCAGTGTCATTGCAATCCTATACATGACATATCTAAACATTATATATTTAAAGCAGTTGTCTGGGGACTGAAAATAATCCTAATGGTATATAAAAATACATAAATGAAATTAAGTAATATTGAGACTCTACATTTGATAAACCTGCTTGCAATCTACAGAAAAATTTGATATATATAGGAAATATAATAAGTTGGCTTTAAAGGACATCTACCACCAGGATGAAGGATTGTAAACCAAGTACACTTACATGCTGGAGTGTGCACCCTCAGGCAGGATACACAATTATTTTAGTTACTTATGTCCTGTTTTTTTTTAAGGGCTTTTAAAATTATGCAAATGAGACATAAATGTTAATGGGGTCTGGAGCCCCTCAGGCTCATTTGCATATTTTTTAAAGCCTTTTTACTTTAAAAGAAGGACATCAGAAGATTAAAGAAGAGTGGTTCCTGGCAGGGGGGAACACACTAGTATGTCAGTGTGCTTGGTTTTCAATCCTTCATTCTGGTGGTAGATTTCCTTTAATGATTTTGCTATAAGATGGCAAAATATTAGTGTTGGTAGCAATGGCACCATGGGTATTACAGGTTATAGAAAACTTTTTCGAAACATGAAAGACAAGATATTAACAATGTTTCTTCTCACTGTTCTGTTATTAGCAACCAAACTACTGGAGCTTTAAGGTCAGTATGTTCCCCTCTTCCTCCCTGGGTGATGCATGTGCCCTTTGCTGTGTGTTTTGTTTGTTCTGTCTGGTCAGGTGCTGAGTCAGATATAATGATTGCAGTGTTTCCGATTCCTCACGCTCTGTACATGATGTCACTTACTGTTCTTTTGCATAAAAGGAATAATAATCCACTGTACTATATTACATATTTTTCTATTAAAATGAACTTAAATGTATTTCCTGGGGAGTTTATGGTAAAGGTATCCTTCTTTTATGGCTGTACAGTGGGATACACCATGACCTTCCATTGCTGGTGTGCAACTGCATAGTCATAAAAACATGCTAAAAATGCAACTTCTGCAGCTGGCAGAAGATTTTTACATGTTTTACTGTTTTTTTTTTACCATTTATAATATATTACATAGATGGGCATGGTTTTCATTGTATACTATTCATTGAAACAATATGACACTTTAGTGGTATGCTTTTTTATCTGTTAAAGGAAATCAACCACAAAAAAAAAAAATAAAGAAGGCTACAAATACTCACCTCCGCTCCTCTTCACCTTGATCCCGGCGCTGTCTGTCACTAGTCTTGACATACAGGGATCACCTAGAAAACAAACTTATAATTAGCAGCACCCAGCACAATGACAAGATGTCCGGTGCTCCTGGCTGCACGCCCTCGCACCTCCAGCATGGGAGAGGGAGGTGACATCACATGAAAGGTGTCAATTCACGTTCCTTATGTGACATCACCTTCCTCTCCCAGCTTGGGAGTGGGTGGTGATAGTGGTGATAATTAGCAGCCCATAGCACCAGACATCTCGTCCCCGTAATCTGTGATGCTAATGATTAGTTTCAAGACTAGCGACGGACAGCATCAGGGTCAAGGTGAAGAGGAGCAGAGGTGAGTACTTGCAGCCTTTTTTTTTGTTTTTTTTTAGTGGTTGATTTATTAGTTATTACCGTAAGTATTTAGGCGTTTTGCCTCATGTGACAAATGGTAAGGATTTATAATGAGTCTGTTACCCCATAATTAAATAATAATTATTGGGGGGGTATTGAGGATAGGCCATCAGTATCAGGTTTATGGTGGTCTTATACCCAGCACCTCCATGATCAGATGTTCATGGCACCCACAGTGCAAGCAGCATCACTATTTACTAAGATCGTGCGCCAAATATCTTGTGTCGCTTCCCTGCTCAGGTCCGCCGAGTTCACCATCTTCTTCCCGGTGGATGTAAGTGCATTGTCTTGCGACACAATTTGAAAGTTAAATCCCGTGCTCAGTTTGAATCAGTCAGTTTGTGCGACTGCCCACCCCCCGATTTCTGCCCACCCCCAATCCGATTGTGTGCAACACAATCACAGCGCAAATCCATGCTAAATAACTGTCAAAGCCATGCAAATCCCGAAAACAGTGCAAAGTCCGAAGAAAGTGAAATCCGCTACCCTTAGTAAATAAGCCTTTTATGTTTAATGGCGCCCCTGTTATTCTTTTGGAACATCCATGTAAGATGTTAAATGCTGGTTAGAAGTTAATTCTAGTGCACTGCTTCTCATTGACAGCCTGAACAAGGCTACCCTTATACAAGAGGATGGAGCTAGTGAGCATGTGTGACCACTGGCGCTGGAAACATTAGGTGGAATAAAAAAAAAAAATCAGGGGGCTTCACAAAAAACATGGAAAGACAATATCTGAACACGGCAGATAATAGGGGTATTGTGATATCTGTAATGTGCAGAGGTAGCAGTGCTCACATGAATGCTGATTTGCACCAGGCACACTTCCTTACATAGCACAGCGTAGTGCCCGGTATTGTAGCTCGCCCGAATGCCATTTATGAGACTGCACTGCGATCAGGCTTGTGTTGGATTTGATGTCACTGGCTTCTAATCAGCAGGGTTCATTGTTTCGAGCCCTCATTGATCTGATATTCTACAAAACCACTGGCTAGGACACCTATTGTAGACAGTATTAAAGGAGCTATTCTGCCCTTCCATTCACAGGAAATAGCAGTTATAGCATATATGGACCATATGTCCTTACTTTAGAATTGAAAATACCACTTTAAGAGTAAATTACAATAAAAAATATTATGGAGATTTGCATCTTCATCTTATTTATGATGGTGCTCCTTGTTTTGTAGAATGACCTGAGAAAGAAACCAGATTTTATTGCCAGCTATAAAGGAGGGTTATATAAATTTAATTTTTATATCCATTTATCCATATTATATCCAATACTCAATAAATATTGGTCTAAGATTACTACATTACTGTACTACAGTATGATACATTGAGAATAAAACACACAGGGGGAGATTCATTATGCCTTAAGAAAATGAATTTGCCTCTGTATACAGTAAGAGGCCGGAGCCGGAGTGTATACTAGCGCCGGACCACCAGGGGGTAGGGGGGGGGGATTTTGTAGGGGTATTCTCATTTCGGCCAATTAATGTTATTTTTTTTTAAATATAGTTTCTGTATCAATTCCCCACGGTTTTGTAGATCTCTGCTTGCTGTTTTTCTATGGAAAGCTTCTATGTTACTTCACAGAAGTACTGCACAGAAATCTGACCATGGTCATACAGATGCACGGCTTGTTATAACTCACAGCTCTAATTACTGTCTATGATATAACGAGCCGTGCACCAGTGTGATCATGGTCAGATTTCTGTCCAGTGAAAGTAACATAGAAGCTTTCCTTAGAATAACAGCAAGTAGAGATACAGAAAACTGTGATGAATTAATTCAAAAAGGATATTGGACAATTTGTATAATTTTTTATCATGCAAACAATAACATTAATTTGCTGAAATGGAAATACCCCTTTAAGGATGACATTGACTCCCCCCCCCTCTCCATGTCATCTAAAATGCAGAATTTTCATGTAAAGCTACAATCTTGTTGACTTTTTATGATTATTTTCATTTCCCCTTGCTTCCAACCTAAGCTCTGGGTTGAATGACAGCAGTTGCTAGCTGCCATTTTAAAAGATTTGTTTGAAGTGAATTTGGAAATTTGGATTCCGTTCAAATGCCTGAAAAATGGCAGATTTCACATTTTATCTACAAACCAACAAATAAATTTGCTTGTCTCTATTTATAATGATCTCATCATAGAGATGTTTAGAATTCTGCTTGAGGTTCATGGTACTATATATTCCAGAAGACTGTTCAAATGATTTATTCTCCAATATTGGAGTTGGGATGGAATTTTCCTTTGCCCTTCCCTGTGTCTGATTCAATAATATAAGGTTATAGGTTGGACTTGATGGAACTTTGTCTTTTAACCTTATCTACCATAGTCAATTCATGTGTAATATAGAGCGTTCCAAAATTAGTTCAATGATTTATGTCACAAGTATCTATTAAATTTTATTCCAAAGTTTATGAGAACAAAGACTGGCAAACCCTCTGAAATGCCGCTCTTGAATGGGTCAGTGGTCTACATACCTCCCTCAGGGGTTGTCTCAGACTTATGAAATTGGTGATAAGTATATGATCACTGGGGTTTCCAACGCTGGGACCACAACTGATCCGAAAAATGGAGCAGCCCGTTTGAATGAAGTGCCAGTCAATCATGTACACTGACGCGTCATGTACCCTATATGGCTGATGGAGATAGCCAAGTACAGTTCTCAGCTATCTCTGTCAGTCCTATAGGGATTGCATGGAGCATCAGAATGCAAAGGCATTAAAGCAGAACACTAGGGCCCCAGGGATCAGACATTATCACCTTTCCTGTGGATAGATGAAATTTGCTGCATTCAATTATTTTGTGTACTGTAAAATAAATGTGATGAAAAGAGATCACTTTGTAGATACTTTTTTTTTCCTTTTATACATTGGAGGGTTTTTTGCTACATATTGTTGTTAAAAAAAAACTCATTACTTCACAGTGTTTCACATTGATATTCGATAAATCATGAGAAAGAAGATGGGCGTTGAATATTTCTTTTAGGCATTGTAAGGCTCAGCAGATACCTTGAAACTCTGAGTATCTTTTCAGATCAAATCCGTACTCCGCTGGACACATTCAATGCAGCATCTTAATAAGGTGAGAAGGGCTTTAGTGTGAGCGAATCCTTATTATAGGAGGCCTCTGTAACCTGGCAGGTAGAAGGAGCACTGTTTCTATACATCCAGCTCATCAGTAAGTAACTGTTTCATCCTCAAGTCTTGCCGGTTGCTGAGAAGCCGGCAAAGGTCAGGAGATGTTTGCCCGGGGAGGCGTGTGGAGGAAGAGCTGGAGTCCTGGTCTTTTGGGAACTGCTGGTAACTTAGTTACTGCAGGCGTAAGCAAGTGTCTAACTCAACAACGCCTGCAAACATTTAGGCAGAGCCCCTGGGGATTCTCTCGGAAAGTAGTTTGTGATAACGTGTTGTATCATTATCATGATATGTCATTGATCTTCTGCACTGCCCACTAGAGTGCCATTCTCTAATGTGTCATAAGGGACTCTGGTTCCCCAGGGCATAGAGGCTAGGCTCTAGAGTAGCAACCTCAGCAGTCCTCATGGCTTTACAGGAAGGTAAAAGTGTATTATAAACATATTCTGTAAAGAAGTCATCGTCCCTCACTTCTCTCCCTTTATGCAGTGGAGCAGGGAGTGATAGAACCAATTTCTCAGGAAGCCAGAAGTGTTGAAGATGACCACATAGCCAGAGTGTGCTCTATTTACTTGTTTTTTTTACATTAATAATATTTAAAGGGACATTGTTATCAGATTTTAGCCCTTGAATCTACTACCCCGCTCAGATAGGGTACTATACCATATATACTCAAGTATAAGCAGAGTTTTTGTGGGACATTATACTTATAGGGGCACTCCAACATTATATTAATTGGAGAAAAGTCCAAACAAAAGCTCATACCTTGCTCTCATCTGAAGAGCACATGATTCCAATTAGAACAGGGTGCACAAGCGTCTGGTTGATTCCAATCCAAGACAGAAAAAATGTGGCAGGAGCTGCGGCACTTCCATAAAACATCAAAACTTTATTTTCATTGTAGATTATAAAGCTGTACAGATGTTATGGTCACACTGGACTAGACCTACGCATGGTATACCATGAATAAGAACAATCCGGTTTGAGTCAATACGTTTTCCCAGTTTTTTGTGGTAAATTTAGGTACATCGGCTTATCCTCGAGTATATAGGGTAGGTCAATTCTAGAATGTATGTGAAATCTAGCTTATTTACCTATAAAAAAAACCTCTTCCAAAGGCTTTATTTACAACCCACAAATCAAATTAAAAGCAGTAGTTTGGTTAGGTAAAATCTGGTGACAGACCCTTTAAGTTGTGATTGTTTTAAGTCCCCCTAAGAGAACCCCCCACAGTTGGCAGAACTGAGCTTATAGGCCCACCTTAGCTGTCTACATGTAGAAACCTACACTATTTATCCACACAGAAAGGTATGTCACAACTAAAAGACAGTCCATCATCCTTCCTGCTGTCATCCTCATAGACTCATGACTACAAGGAAGCAGGCAGTCTCTCTCATCTCCAGTGCCAATGACCTTATAATGCTCAATGTACTGTCACTAATCTCCGTCAGAACAATTTCATTAGTCTGACTCTGTGGGGCTGAGTTCTCATTCTTCACTCAACTGAGGCTTTGTATTCTGACAGATTTGTTATCCATCTTGGGGGTTCTTTTAGACATTTTAACAAATTTCCCCTTTTCTTGCTTTCTGCATTTCTGCCTATATTTTCATTACAGCCGAGGAATAAGACCTTTTTTTACAGTCATGGTCCTTTCAGGGATTAAAGAGCCCCCTACACTGTGTAACAAGATAAACACTTTATCCTATTTTCCTGTCGCCTGCGTTGCCTGCTTCTCTGCTGCTGGTCTAAGCACCATGTAATTCTTTGGTTTAACCTTCCTATCTGTGTTTTTCTTGGTTAATCAACTAATTGCTATTCCATGCATCCCCTAGTAAGATGACATGGCTCAGGGAACAATACACACCATAACTTTCCTTTGTATATTCATGGGAATACATTACAGTTTATGGGTTATGGTGTGCTCCTCTAGTCAGCCAATTATTCAGTAAAATCCACCTGTCCTGTATACAATACAACTATCAGTAGCCATTGGCACAGGGCAACAATCCTAGTCATGGATTCCGAAACAGTCACTACTGCAACTGAAGTATTGAAGGTCTGTCCTTAGGAGCATTTTCTAGATACCTCTTCCCACTGTGGGTAAGTTTGCCACCAAACTTACTTTTTCACAGTATAGAGGAGAAGTATCTAGTTGCTAGGGGTCCAACCTCTGTTGTTGGTGTACAGGAATGGAGCAGTCACCTAGTTATCACTCACCTATGGATAATAAAGTAATTTTATTGAGAAAACCCCTTTAAAACTCAGACCCACTTATGTGACCAAGATGGTGTTGCAGTGAGTTGCAATACTTGGCACGCTATGGAAAGTATAGAGTAGATACACATTCAAGTGAACTCCTGATCCCATTGACCTGATGGATATATAGATGGCTAAAGAGAGATAATTAGATAGATATGAGAGAGATAAATGGGTAAACATGAGAGCGATAGATAGATAGATAGATACGTAGATAGATTTGAGACAGATAGAGACATAGATAGAGAGATACGTAGATAGATAGATAGATAGATAGATAGATAGATAGATAGATACGTAGATAGATTTGAGACAGATAGAGACATAGATAGAGAGATACGTAGATAGATAGATAGATAGATAGATAGATAGATAGATACGTAGATATATTTGAGACAGATAGAGACATATATAGAGAGATACGTAGACAGATAGATAGATAGATAGATAGATAGATCGTTAGTTAGATGGACAGATAGCTACCTAGATAGATATGAGATAAATAAATAGATATAGAGATATATATGAGATACATAGATTGATTGTTAGAAAGATAGACAGAAGACAGATATCTTTGATAGCTAGGTAGACAAATGATAGATATGAGAGATAGAGAGAAGTGTGTATAGAGGCCAAAAACTATATACAAAAATGTTTATTTCATTGCAAAGTACCAAACAAAACACAGTTTAAAAACATCTAAAAAGTACACCAGTACATGTTACAAAGACCACTGTATCAGACCCTGATAAGTCAATACATCACATTGCATCAATAAAGACAAACATAGTAATTATTGCCAGATGCCCCATAAATCGAGTGTGCAGAGAGGTGCTAAAAAGATCACCACACATACGTACAGGCGGTCCCCTACTTAAGAACACTCGACTTACATACGACCCCTTGTTACAAACGGACCTCTGGATATTGGTAATTTATTGTACTTTAGTCCTAGGCTACAATGATCAGCTGTAACAGTTATTACAGGTGTCTGTAATGAAGCTTTAGTGTTAACCCTGGTTCTTATGACAACCCAACATTTTTAAAATCCAATTGTCACAGAGACCAAAAAAATTCTGTCTGGGGTTACAATTATAAAGTATACAGTTCCGACTTATATACAATACATGGAAATGATGGCACAACCTCCAGGAATCTGACACTCAGTATTCCTCAATGGACCCCTGAGGAAGTCGCTTCTTGCGACGGAACGCGCTGGGCATTCCTACACATTGCCTTTCATACTTTTAGCCTGATTGTGCCTCGTTAACAACCCTGGTTTGGTAACTATATATAGATACTGAGTGTCAGATTCCTGGAGGTTGTGCCATCATTTCCATGTATTACTTATACTTATGTGTGGTGATCTTTTTAGCACCACTCTGCACACTTGTCTTTGATTTATGGGGCATCTGGCAATAATTACTATGTTTGTCTTTATTGATGCAATGTGATGTATCGACTTATCAGGGTCTGATACAGTGGTCTTTGTAACATGTACTGGTGTACTTTTTAGATGTTTTTAAACTGTGTTTTGTTTGGTACTTTGCAATGAAATAAACATTTTTGTATATAGTTTTTCACCTCTATAGACACGTCTCTTTGTCTTTTCTCTAATGGATCAATAGTTGTTCTAGTCTGTGCGCTTGTTTACATTATAGGCAATATTTTGAGACATTGAGCTGTGCAGGTTTCTCTTATTGTGTATTAGATATGAGAGGTAGATAACTAGCTAGCTAGATAGACGATAGAGAGCGATAGACAAGTATATGACACACTGACTAGGACAAAAAAGGAGCCCCCCCAGCAGCCCCCCCCCCCCCTAGCCTGAGTTTAATTTCTGAATGCGCCACATTTTATTATACCGTGGCTATAAAGTATTTAACATGCATAATACACAAAAACTTTTTTTGTCCTCACTAGACACATTCATCCCCCCACATGCTCTCTGACAGACAGATACATATCGTTCACCATTATATTTTCATGGCTTCATAAATCTTCCATAGATGAGCTCAGCTGTAAATAAATTCCTGTTGTATCCATGAAATCATTATTCCGCACAATGGTTGGCTGTTGGACAATTAATCTTGCCTCCATTGCGTTTCCCATAGCCCGGCTCCAGCATCTCGTTCCTGCTCACATCTGATGGATTGTCAGCCGTCTCGTGATATATCTGCATTTTTATAAAGGTTGCTGAGCTCCTCCCGTGCACTTAATATCTGTTTTCTGTGGCAATGAATAACATCAATTTAGCAGACACACTTCTTCTGCGCAGAGTGTGAGTGTAATTTACTGAGCGGGAACATATGGTAAATTTGAGGTTGATTCTGAATCTCTGGTCTGTTTGTCGGCTCGGGCAGATGAGCACAGGGCCGCTGATTCCCTTCATAGTGCCAAAGAGTAGATGTAAATTATAGCCATTGATATCTGCCCAAGTGGCATGTTACCAGCTGCATTCATGCGCACTCAGCAGACAGATTCGGAAAAAGAAAGCATAAAACTAAGTTGCTAAAATTATTAAAATTATCCTGGTATTGCTAAAAAAAAACTGTAAAAAAAATATATTTTATAGCATTGGTACATGTTTGTTTGAAGGAAATCTACCATCAAAATTTTTTTATTTTATTCATAAATCCAAGCACCGTGACTGTGGTAATCTTCTTATATTTATTATTTATGGTCTCCTTCCTTTTAAAAACAACTTTTAAAATTATGCTAATGAGTCAAGGAGGCTATGAGTGTATGATTATCGCAGGCTATTACATTCTGAAGGAGCACTTCCTCCCTCCCTCTGTGTCCTCACTGCTGCTGAGATTATGGGAAGTGTGGCAGGGGGAGGGGCAGACTGAGACCGACTGCTGTACAGAGGGCTTTTGTAACACGCCCATAGCCCTTCTACCTCACTAATAGAATAATACAAACCTAAATTGCCTCCATGTTGTGTAATGACCCCCTTAGTGGCTATCACATAGTAAAATGACCCTTCCCTGTATCCCTCTGTGTAATGCCTCCTACCCTGTGGCTATCCTCATATATAATACACCCTAATGTGTCCCACCAACATTTTTTGCCCCTACTGTTGATTTTAGTCACCACCCCTTCTTGTAAACCTTAACTAATACCCTGTTTTCCGTGCCCCCCACTCATAATATGTTTTTTACTTTTGCCCCTGCTTTATGTTTATTTATCCCTCCCCCACTTACAATGCCCTACCCTTATATTTTCCCTCACATTGTGGCTCCACCTCTCACACCGTATCCTCCCTCTGATATGGTAGCCCCAGTCACAGTGTAGCACCCTTACATATTGTAGCCTCCCCTCTCACAGGGTAGCCCCCTTACACATTGTAGCCCCCTAACATATTGTAACCTCCGCTCTCACAGGGTAGCCCTCTTACATATTGTAACCTCCGCTATCACAGGGTAGCCCTCTTACATATTCTAACCTCCGCTCTTACAGGGTAGCCCTCTTACATATTGTAGCCTCCGCTCTCACAGGGTAGCCCTCTTACATATTGTAACCTCCGCTCTCACAGGGTAGCCCTCTTACATATTGTAGCCTCCGCTCTCACAAGCTAGCCCTCTTACATATTGTAACCTCCGCTCTTACAGGGTAGCCCTCTTACATATTGTAGCCTCCGCTCTCACAGGGTAGCCCTCTTACATATTGTAACCTCCGCTCTCACAGGGTAGCCCTCTTACATATTGTAGCCTCCGCTCTCACAAGCTAGCCCTCTTACATATTGTAACCTCCGCTCTCACAGGGTAGCCCTCTTACATATTGTAACCTCCGCTCTTAGACTCAAGACCCCCCACCCTTTTCTGGTTGCTGGGCAATAACTCACCTGTCTACCTTCCTCAGCAGTAGCCCTGTATCTCTGCCATATCTGTGTGTGGCCCTGAAGCCTGCTAGTGTATTGATGTCATCACATTGCGTCTGCCATTCTCTACTAAACACAGACGTGGCAGAGGCTCATTGGAGATGCAGGGAGCCGACTCCTCTATGCACCACCTTTACATGCATACTCTAATTGCAAGCTTGTGATGTATCTCCTGTCCCTCTGTTACAGTGGGGTAGATCCCAAAAGCTGGGACTGTCCCATTCGATCTGGGATAGTTGGGAGGTATGATTTATTTTAGCCGGAACAGAAACCAGATGTATTCCTTCAAATACTTCAAGGAGAAATAAGAGAAGAATGGCACAATACAGGGATCCAATAATACATTTATGGGGAATTTGGGTATCATTCATCATTTAGATATTTTAGGATAGTTGACATCCTCCTCAAAAGAGAAAGGCAGGTGGGTTACATTATCATTACCTGTATCCTCAACCCCCTGATATAAGCAGACATGATGATCAGTAAGGGCGGATGTATGTCAAAGCATCTATAGTATATCTGTATATATATTTATGATCTGGCTGGTAACCAGCAATTAAACTGCCCTTCTGTCTTCCTTGGTAAATGTATGGCTCCATAATTACATATCTTAACTATATACCTGTCAGGAAGCTTTCAAAAATGCAACATTAATATTATAGTCCCGTGAAAAACCTAAATTATAACGTCCCCTGCAGCTAAGATGACATATAATAATTCTGTATAAGCCTGACTCCTCTATCTATCCTAAACATCAAGCTACAAGACCTTGACTTCAGATAAAAAATACCTACTTACTGAAAAGGGGTAACAGATGAGCTTGCAGGAATATAGATCACATCAAACATTGGGAAAATTGACGGAATGTCATGGGAAGCCAAGTCTGGAAAAATGATTTAATAGATAAGGACTAGAGATGAGCGAGCACTAAAATGCTCGGGTACTCGTTATTCGAGACGAACTTTTCCCGATGCTCGAGTGCTCGTCTCGAATAACGAACCCCATTGAAGTCAATGGGAGACTCGAGCATTTTTCAAGGGGACCAAGGCTCTGCACAGGGAAGCTTGGCCAAACACCTGGGAACCTCAGAAAAGGATGGAAACACCACGGAAATGGACAGGAAACAGCAGGGGCAGCATGCATGGATGCCTCTGAGGCTGCTTAATCGCACCATTATGCCAAAATTATGGGCAACAGCATGGCCATGACAGAGTGACAGAATGAAGCTAGATAGCATCTAAAACATCCAATAATTGACCCTGACACTATAGGGGACGGCATGCAGAGGCAGCGGCAGCAGGCTAGAGAGTGGCATGGCGACATACCCTAAATGGACTCAGGCTTCAAACCAATGGGTGGCAGAGAGGAACCAAAGGAGGTGAGCAAGAAGCGCTCAAATAATATCGGTACATGATAAAAGTTTGCCAGTGTATTTTGTGGATTACACAGCAGGGTGGCGACAAAGTTAACATGGAAGCCATGAAAACAACCCAAAATTCTGCCTGACACAGCTCGTTTGATAAGGGGACCATGTATGGAGGCAGTGAACTAGTAGTAGATTAAAGGTGCTGCAGTTAAAACTGTTAGTTGGATCTTGGCATGGAGTTGGCGCTCCGCTGCCAGGCGAGCTTTCGCCAATCCAAGCCCCTGTCTCTAGGCTACTCCCCAAACAGCACTTCTAAGAACCTTTTGTATAAGATCAAGTGTAGTAGCGTTCTTATAAGTTTAGGATATGGCGGGTGAGGGGAATGTAAACAGATGCGCAAGAAGCGCTGAAATAATATTGGTAAATGATAAAAGTTTATTAGTATATTTTGTGGATAACACAGCTGGGTGGCGACAAAGTTAACAACTTTGATGTGGAATCCATGAAAACAACCCAAATTTCTGCCTGACACACCTCGTTTGATAAAGGGACGATGTATGGAGGCAGCTATATGGACGACTTTTGGAGGTAGCAATGGAGACAACGTGTGGAGGCTGCTATGGAGACAATTTAATTTGGATAGTGCCTGTATGTGGCAGTCCCAAAAATTTTTCAAACCAGAGGAGCAGGTAGGTGGCCCTCCAGAAAAATAGAATAGATTGAGTGCCTGTATGTGGCAGTCCCAAAAAGTTTTCAAACCAGAGGAGCAGGTAGGTGGCCCTCCAGAAAAATTGAATAGATTGAGTGCCTGTATGTGGCAGTCCCAAAAAGTTTTCAAACCAGAGGAGCAGGTAGGTGGCCCTCCAGAAAAATTGAATAGATTGAGTGCCTGTATGTGGCAGTCCCAAAAAGTTTTCAAACCAGAGGAGCAGGTAGGAGGCCCTCCAGAAAAATAGAATAGATTGAGTGCCTGTATGTGGCAGTCCCAAAAAGTTTTCAAACCAGAGGAGCAGGTAGGTGGCCCTCCAGAAAAATGGAATCGATTGAGTGCCTGTATGTGGCAGTCCCAAAAAGTTTTCAAACCAGAGGAGCAGGTAGGTGGCCCTCCAGAAAAATAGAATAGATTGAGTGCCTGTATGTGGCACTCCCAAAAATTGTTTAAAACAGAGGAACGGGTCGGTGGCCCTCCAGAAAAATTGAATAGATTGAGTGCCTGTATGTGGCACTCCCAAAAATTGTTTAAAACAGAGGACCGGGTCGGTGGCCCTCCAGAAAAATTAAATGCATAAAGTACTATAGCAAGAGCCAGTGGGCCCTGTCAAAAAATAGCCAGTTTCCTCTGCTTTACTGTACAAAGAGGAGGAGAAGGAGGAAAATGAGGAGGAGGAGGAGTGGATCAATTATTCAGGTTGAGCTTCCTTCACCTGGTGGAGATTGGAAATTATGAGAAATCCAGGCTTTATTCATCTTAATAAGCGTCAGCCTGTCAGCGCTGTCAGTCGACAGGCGTGTACGCTTATCGGTGATGATGCCACCAGCTGCACTGAAAACCCGCTCGGACAAGACGCTAGCGGCAGGGCAGGCAAGAACCTCCAAGGCGTACAGCGCCAGTTCGTGCCACATGTCCAGCTTTGAAACCCAGTAGTTGTAGGGAGCTGTGTGATCATTTAGGACGATGGTATGGTCAGCTACGTACTCCCTCACCATCTTTCTGTAAAGATCAGCCCTACTCTGCCGAGACTGGGGACAGGTGACAGTGTCTTGCTGGGGTGACATAAAGCTGGCAAAAGCCTTGTAAAGCGTACCCTTGCCAGTGCTGGACAAGCTGCCTGCTCGCCTACTCTCCCTCGCTACTTGTCCCGCAGAACTACGCACTCTGCCGCTAGCGCTGTCAGAAGGGAAATACTGTTTCAGCTTGTGCACCAGGGCCTGCTGGTATTCATGCATTCTCACACTCCTTTCCTCTGCAGGGATGAGAGTGGCAAGATTTTGCTTGTACCGTGGGTCCAGGAGAGTGAACACCCAGTAATCGGTGCTGGAATAAATTCTTTGAACGCTAGGGTCAGCCTAGCATGAAATCTGCCATATGCGCCAGAGTACCAACGCGTAAGAATTCACTCCCCTCACTGGCCTGACTGTCCATTTCCTCCTCCTCCAACTCCTCCAACTCCTCTTCTTCTGCCCATACACGCTGAACAGTAAAGGACTCAACAATGGTCCCCTCTTGTGTCTTGCCAACATTCTCCTCCTCTTCCTCCTCATCCTCCTCCACCTCCACCTCCTCCGATATGCGCTGAGAAACAGACCTAAGGGTGCTTTGGCTATCAACAAGGGAATCTTCTTCCCCCGTCTCTTGTGACGAGCGCAAAGCTTCCGACTTCATGCTGATCAGAGAGTTTTTCAACAGGCCAAGCAGCGGGATGGTGAGGCTGATGATGGCGGCATCGCCACTGACCATCTGTGTTGACTCCTCAAAGTTACTCAGCACCTGACAGATATCAGACATCCACGTCCACTCCTCATTGTAGACTTGAGGAAGCTGACTGACCTGACTACCAGTTCTGGTGGAAGTTGACATCTGGCAGTCTACAATGGCTCGGCGCTGCTGGTAAACTCTGGATAACATGGTCAGTGTTGAATTCCACCTCGTGGGCACGTCGCACAACAGTCGGTGAGCGGGCAGTTGGAGGCGGCGCTGCGCTGCCCTGAGAGTGGCAGCATCTGTGCTGGACTTCCTGAAATGCGCACAGATGCGGCGCACCTTCGTGAGCAAATCTGACAGATTGGGGTATGTCTTGAGGAAACGCTGAACTATCAGATTTAACACATGGGCCAGGCATGGCACATGTGTCAGTCTGCCGAGTTGCAGAGCCGCCACCAGGTTACGGCCGTTGTCACACACAACCATGCCTGGCTTCAGGTTCAGCGGTGCCAGCCACAGATCAGTCTGCGCCGTGATGCCCTGTAATAGCTCTTGGGCGGTGTGCCTTTTATCGCCTAGGCTCAGCAGTTTGAGCACCGCCTGCTGTCGCTTAGCAACGGCACTGCTGCTGTGCCTAGAGCTACCGACTGATGGCGCCGTGCCCACGGATGGTAGTTCGGAGGAGGAGGTGGAGGAGGGGTGGGAGGAGGAGGCATAGTAGGCCTGAAACACCTGGACCGAGGTAGGCCCCGCAATCCTCGGCGTCGGCAGTATATGACCAGCCCCAGGGTCAGACTCGGTCCCACCCTCCACCAAGTTAACCCAATGTGCCGTCAGCGATATATAGTGGCCCTGCCCGGCAGCACTCGTCCACGTGTCCGTGGTCAGGTGGACCTTGTCAGAAACGGCGTTGGTCAGGGCACGGGTGATGTTGTCTGACACGTGCTGGTGCAGGGCTGGGACGGCACATCGGGAAAAGTAGTGGCGGCTGGGGACCGAATACCGAGGGGCGGCCGCCGCCATGAGGTTGCGAAAGGCCTCGGTCTCTACTAGCCTATAGGGCAGCATCTCCAGGCTAAGCAATCTGGAGATGTGCACATTAAGGGCTTGGGCGTGCGGGTGGGTTGCACTATATTTGCGTTTCCGCTCCAGCGTCTGGGGTATGGAGAGCTGAACGCTGGTGGATGCTGTGGAGGATCGTGGAGGCGACGATGGGGTTTTTGTGGCAGGGTCCTGGGCAGGGGGCTGACTATCAGCTGACACAGGGGAAGGAGCAGTGGTGTGCACGGCCGGAGGTGAACGGGCTTGTTGCCACTGAGTGGGGTGTTTAGCATTCATATGCCTGCGCATACTGGTGGTAGTTAAGCTAGTAGTGGTGGAACCCCTGCTGAGCCTGGTTTGGCAAATGTTGCACACCACAGTCCGTCGGTCATCCGGTGTTTCCTTAAAGAACCTTCAGACTTCTGAAGATCTAGCCCTCGCCGCAAGAGCCCTCGCCACGGGAGCTTCACTAGTTGACACATTTGGCGCTGATGCACCAGCTCTGGCCCTGCCTCTCCGTCTGGCCCCACCACTGCCTCTTCCAACCTGTTCTGGTCGAGAACTCTCCTCCGTCTCAGAAGCACTGTGTTCACCCGGCCTCTCAACCCAGCTTGGGTCTGTCACCTCATCATCCTCCGATCCCTCAGTCTGCTCCCCCCTCGGACTTCCTGCCCTGACAACAACTTCCCCACTGTCTGACAACCGTGTCTCCTCATCGTCGGACACCTCTTTACACACTTCCACTACGTCAAGAAGGTCATCATCACCCACAGACTGTGACTGGTGGAAAACCTGGGCATCGGAAAATTGCTCAGCAGCAACCGGACAAGTGGTTTGTGACTGTGGGAAGGGTCCAGAAAACAGTTCCTCAGAGTATGCCGGTTCAAATGCCAAATTTTCCTGGGAGGGGGCAGACTGGGGGGGAGGAGGCTGAGGTGCAGGAGCTGGAGGAGTGGCGATTTCGGTGACATGGGTGGACTGCGTGGAAGACTGACTGGTGGACAAATTGCTCGAAGCATTGTCAGCAATCCACGACATCACCTGTTCGCACTGTTCTGGCCTCAACAGTGCTCTACCACGAGTCCCAGTAACTTCAGACATGAACCTAGGGAGTGTAGCTCTGCGGCGTTCCCCTGCTCCCTCATAAGCAGGTGGTGTCTCACCCCGGCCAGGACCACGGCCTCTGACCCCTGCAGTAGTTGGACGCCCACGTCCCCGCCCTCGTCCTCTACCCCTACCCCTCGGGTTAAACATTTTTAAAATGAGAGTTATAGCTTTAATTTTTTTTTAACTTTTTTTTGTGTTTTTTTTTTTTTTTTGTGTTTTTGAGTTTTTAAAACCAAACAATGCTATCCTATTGCTATGGCTATTTTCTAGCCAAGTATGAAAGCACACTACTATGCCAGATGAGATGACGCTGAGTTATTAAACAAAATAAACGTAAAATAAAAAAGGACAAATGGCAGACTGTGCCTAATTGAAATCCAACCCCTACTAAATTTTCCCACTTCGGTCTTTGCAATGGATATGTGCGTCACTAAGCGCAAAACACAGCGGTCGCAAGTCTCACTACAAATTGCTCACAATTGGCTAGTAGATGCACTGCAGCAAGTACAGCCACCAGCAGATCAACCAGAAATCAAATATATAACGCTACTGTAGGCGTAAGCCGTTTGGATTCTCCTATGGCTATTTTCTAGCCAAGTATGAAAGCACACTACTATGCCAGATGAGATGACGCTGAGTTATTAAACAAAATAAACGTAAAATAAAAAAGGACAAATGGCAGACTGTGCCTAATTGAAATCCAACCCCTACTAAATTTTCCCACTTCGGTCTTTGCAATGGATATGTGCGTCACTAAGCGCAAAACACAGCGGTCGCAAGTCTCACTACAAATTGCTCACAATTGGCTAGTAGATGCACTGCAGCAAGTACAGCCACCAGCAGATCAACCAGAAATCAAATATATAACGCTACTGTAGGCGTAAGCCGTTTGGATTCTCCTATGGCTATTTTCTAGCCAAGTATGAAAGCACACTACTATGCCAGATGAGATGACACTGAGTTATTAAACAAAATAAACGTAAAATAAAAAAGGAAAAATGGCAGACTGTGCCTAATTGAAATCCAACCCCTACTAAATTTTCCCACTTTGGTGTTTGAGGTGGATATGTGTGCCACTAAGAGCTAAACACAACGGTAGCAAGTCCCCCTGCTAATTCCTCACAAAATGGTACTAGATGCAAATAAAAAAAAAAAAAGTAGAACGTTATTGTAGCCCTAAGAAGGGCTGTTGGGTTCTTGGAGAATCACTCCTGCCTAACAGTAAGCTAATAGAACACCCTAACGCTTTCCCTGACCAGCAGCAGCTCTCTCCCTAGCGGCATCCAGACACAGAATGATCCGAGCAGCGCGGGCAGCGGCTAGTCTATCCCAGGGTCACCTGATCTGGCCAGCCAACCACTGCTATCGACGTGTAAGGGTACCACGTCATGCTGGGTGGAGTGCAGAGTCTCCTGGCTTGTGATTGGCTCTGTTTCTGGCCGCCAAAAAGCAAAACGGCGGGAGCTGCCATTTTCTCGAGCGGGCGAAGTATTCGTCCGAGCAACGAGCAGTTTCGAGTACGCTAATGCTCGAACGAGCATCAAGCTCGGACGAGCATGTTCGCTCATCTCTAATAAGGACTAATAAGCACCCATTATTTACCATGTATAAAATGTATTATATGAGAGAGAATATATAACTTCATTTATGAGGATCACTGTATGCAATAACTAAAATCAATAAAAACTGCTGGGGAACTCCT
Organism: Engystomops pustulosus; assembly: GCF_040894005.1. NCBI lineage: Eukaryota > Metazoa > Chordata > Amphibia > Anura > Leptodactylidae > Engystomops > Engystomops pustulosus. The sequence continues at coordinate 144,453,559 of NC_092416.1, forward strand.
TTTATAGTTATCCATCTGGGGCTAATCCACACTTCTCTATCTGGGGCTAGTCAATCCTTCCCTATCTTGGGCTAGGCAACCCTTCTCTATCTTGGGCTAGGCAACCCTTCTCTATCTTGGGGTAGCCTACACTTCTCTATCTGGAACTAGTCAACCCTTCTCCATCTGCCGCTACCGTGCTAGTCAACCTTTCTCCATCTGGGGCTAATAAACCCTTCTCTATCTTGGGCTGGCAAACCCTTCTCTATCTGATGCTAGTCAACCCTTCTCCATCTGGGGCTAGTCATCCCTTCTCTATCTGGGGTTAGTCAACCCTTCTCTATATGTGGCTTTCTGGATTCCACTACAGGGGCAGATTGGTGTTCTTCAGCATCATAGCTCTCTGATCTGGGGTATCAGGGTAGCAGCAGACATACTGTAGCAGCTGCAACCAAAGGGAGCAGCTAGTCATGACAGTGGAAGGGGACATGCAAAATGTATCTTTTGTATTTTTTGGCTATAACATAATTGTGTTTATTATCTCTGTACTATAACATCACTGTATGTATTATTCTTGTACTGTGACATCACTGTATGTATTATCCTTGTACTGTTACATCACTGTGTACTATCCCTCTAAAGTGATATCACTGTGTGTATAATCCCTGTACTATCAATGTTTGTATTATCCCTATACTGTGACAGCACCGTGTGGATTATCCCTGTACTGTGACAGCACTTTGTGTATGATCTCTGTCCTGTGACATTACTATGCTTGACATTGCTCTGTTTATTGCTCCATTATTATGACATCACTTAGTTTATTACCCTGTGTACTGTGACATCACAGTGTGCGTTAATACTATGTTGTAGTGGAAGCCCTATGCCATTTTTTCTAGGGGGCCCGAGTCATTCCACTGCTCCAAAATATTTTTGAAAAGTGTACGGTCAAGCATGGCACTAACTGGTTAAAGAAAAAAATGGTTAAAAATGTGGTCATATACTGCTGCAGCAGCCCAATTCTGCTGCCATTAAAATCACACATTTGGTAAAGCATCACCTAAAAATGTAAATGAGATGTAAAAATGTAAAGAGACAATCACTTTCAGATGTTCTGTGACCCTTGACACTGACAAAGATGACACACTTTCATCAGGAAACCAATATCCCACAGAAGTGGCAGACATTTTGTGTCTTACCATAACTGTGAATTGACCATGGAGTGGATGAATAGGATGATATTTTTGATGCAGTAAACCAATAACATAACCATGTTCACACCACACTAAGCATGTACATTTCCTATACACATGGGGTGATGTGCATGCGGTTACTTTCTTTCTCAATGTACATCAAGGCACAGATAATCTCCCTCCGCTGGGACTGTCAGAGTCTCTAGACAAAAATCTGGATATTTTTCAGATTTCACAATCCATCTGAAAGCAGAGTGTGAAAAGCCTCTGTAGGCACCCGATGGGCGTTAAGTGGTTTGCTGTCTGTAGGTGACATTTATTGTTACTCCGGGTAACGATCAATTAGATGTTCTCACAATCCGTTAATTTTAGCAGGAATGTTGTGACGGTCTCCTCTCCCCAGGATGTTTAACCCTTCTGTACAGTCATGGGAATGTATTTCATAATCAGATACAAGATGGTGATAATAAGCTCCAGACAGTTTACTGCAAACACTTTCATTAAGGGCCCGACCTCTCATAGCTGGGAGCTTTCCTACATGACTGGTGGTAGACGGGATAATTAGAAAAGAATTGTTGTTTCATCTGGTACGATTGGAGAGTAGTGATGTCATTTTGTCATATCAGCCAAGCATTTTTACAGTGATAAATGTCTTGGGGGTCTGAACACCGGGACCCCAATTCGTTATGACAATCTGGCTTTGTACGTGCTCACTCTTCACTTGACGCTTACCCAAACTGAGACTTTTTGTAGCGCTACTGACTCATTTCCAATTATTGGGTGACAACTTCAGTCCACACACTTACTATAGATGGACTATACATGGACCATAGCTGTAACCGAGTTATGGAGGTTTTTTTTATGGAGGTTTCAGGAGTATGGAACCCCCAGGAGAAATAAAAGATTGCATACTTACCCTGCCTCGAGATTGCATTTTCAGATGTTTGTTTGGCCTGAAGTTCTCGGGGGTCAAAGGACTTGCTTCAGCCAATGTCCTCCTCAGACTATGGCACAAGAAGTTCAGTCCCCTGTGAAAGGAAGTAATGTCCCAAGGTTTGAGGATGCCAGTTACTGGATGAAGTAAGACCCCTGACCCTTAACTTCAGGCTAAATGAAGTCTTCTTCTTCTTGCAAATTGGGTGACTGCCTGGCTCATTGCACCATGACGGTGTGTAATAGACCTCTTTAGGGCCGTGATCTGACCGCAATTTGTACGGCCAGATCACAGCTCATAATACAGTCATGTGTATGGTAATAGTCTCAAATTTGGGATGGTGTTGTGCCAGATGGGTTTCATGTTTACAACATTGGGGCACATTTACTTACCCGTCCGAGTCGCAATCCCCGATCCGGAATGTCCGCCGGAATGCACATCTGCCGCGATCCACATAGATCCTGCGCCCGATATCCTGCATGTGTTGCTTCCCCACTTAAGTCCGCCGGAGTTCACCTTCTTCTTCCTGCTGCATGTAAGTCCTTGGCTTGTGACACAAATTTGAATGTTAAATCCTGCGCTTAGTCCAAATCCGTCGGATAGTCTGACAGCCCGCCGATTTGTGTTGTGTATTTTTTGTGTTTAGGTGTACTTTAGCTTTTGCTCTGGTAAGGGTGTATTATGGTTTTTAGAAGGCTCAAGCACAGGAAAGGAGTCGTGCCAAGAATTTCTGTCACCTATCAACCCACCAATCTTAAAAAGAGGGGTCTCATTTTCTCTAAATGATTGTTCAAGCATGCGTCCGGCCCCTCCATTTAATACTATGCGGAGTGGTCAGAGCGCTCTGGTATCTCCCACAGATATTACAACTCGGCTAACTACAGCCACCACCACTACAGGAGAGAATAGCTACTTAGTGCAATGAGAGTAACTGATCAGGGTGGTTAAATGGTCAATTTGGATACATTTATTTTGAGTTTTCTCTGAAGCTTAAAAAAACATAAATATCCTTAATGCAAAAATATAAAAAGCTTTACCCCTAACCTTTCATTTATTACCCCAGACCAAAAAAACTATCACTGCTGCAGCTCATTGAGCACCAGACACACTCTAGACGTCTCCTTTAGATATCAGAACAGTCCACAACGCAGAATATTGAAGATGTAAGTCCAGAAAACATCTGCAGCCCTTCTTCTGCCAAGTTCTAGCTGCAGCCAAGTCCATGAGCAGAGTGAGACAGGCAGCTGGTAATACCCACATGAGACCAAGTCATACACGACAGAAGCCAGAGACTGGCATCCGGTGATACCAGGGACAGGGCCTGGTTGTATACAATTCTCTCCACAACAAACACGTGCCTGGCAGATGGTGATACATGGCCATGGGCAGAGCCTTGTGAAAGAGACATGCCAATGTAATTCCTGCTGTGGACTCCTGTCTGTAGACGTCTGGGTTTTGTATTACTGTTTTACATTTACGATTAGTTTATACTTTTTATAGAAATGATTTCAGCACCTGATGCAGTAACATCTAATATGTATATAACCTCTTGTTTCGCCAATGGAAGCACCTTACCCCTTAGAAATGTCAGGTCCCCATCTGCAAAGGTATCTGAATGCTAACCGTCTCTTATAGTCCAAATTTGTTTGTTCTCTACATACATCCTTTTTTTAAATTTGTGCTTTACTGGTAGTACCCCGGCTCATCCTGACCATTATATTGCCATGCTGATCTACGAATTGATCCTTGACTCCTTCCGTACCATTGTCTCATAAACCATTTGTGTCCACTGGTGACCTTGTCGTGGAGAAGTCGTAACCCATTTAATGGGGTTATAGGCTAAATACCAATCCAGAATCAAACCACTTAGGTGGCAACCAGGACTTGATCATTGACCCAATAATTGCCAAGTAATAGGACTCTTACTGTCTCCCATCCCTTATGCTCTCTAAGGCTGTGTTCACACGTGTGTTTGATATGCACATATTTATGTCTAAATGTATCTGTGATGGGGAGAAGCTCTTCCCTGCTGCTATCGAATTCTCAAGGCGCAATTTGAATGCAATGTGTGAACACAGCCTTAACTTTATCCTGGCTAAAAATAATTGTAGGCTAACTAGTACATCCAGTTTTAACCCCATAGCGCAATAAGACGTACCTGTACGTTTTATTGCGCATGGGGTAGTATGAAGAGGGTTCACGGGCTGAGCCCTCTTCATACACGCCGAGTGCTTGCTTCACAATGAAGCAAGCACCCGTCACTAACACCCGCGATCGGTGCTTGTACCGATCGCGGGTGTTAACCCTTTCATCGCCGCCGGCAAAGCTGCCATCTTGGCTCCGATCGCCGCTCCCCGTGACGTCATCGGGGAGCGGCGATCCGTTGCCATGACAGCCTCGGATCACACAATGATCCGAGGCTATCATGTGTTAGGCCATCTATTACAATGTGCGATCTGCACATTGAAATAGATGGTGTGCAAAATCCCCATATACTGCCATACAGTAGTATGGCAGTATATGGTAGGATCAATCAGACAACCTGGGGTTAAAGTACCCTAGGGAGTCTGAAAAATAGTAAAACATTTTAATAAAAAAAAATAAAAAATTATATTAAAAAAACCTAAAAATTCAAATCACCCCCCTTTCCCTGGAACTGATATAAATATAAATAAACAGTAAAAATCATAAACACATTAGGTATTGCCGCGTCTGAAAATGCCCGATCTATCAAAATATAAGAATTTTTTTTTACTGCGTTTAACCCCGTAACGGAAAATAGTGCCCAAAGTTGCAAATGGCATTTTTTTGCCATTTTGAAAAATATAAAAAATTCAATAAAAAGTGATCAAAAGGTCGTACAATTCTATAAATAAAAGCATTAAAAACATCATCAAAAGTCGCAAAAAATGACACCACCCACAGCTCCATACACCAAAGTATGAAAAAGTTATTAGCGCAAGAAGACGGCAAAATGAAGAATTTTTTTTGTACAGGTGGTTTTAATTTTTGTAAATGTATGAAAACATTATAAAACCTATACAAATTTGGTATCCATGTGATCGTATTGACCCAATGAATAAATTAGACATGTCATTTGGAGCGCACAGTGAAAGACGTAAAATCCACGCCCACAAGAAAACAGCGCAAATGCTTTTTTTCACCATTTTCACTGCATTCAGAATTTTTTTCCCGCTTCCCAGTATATGACATAGACAATTAGACATCAATATGAAGTGCAATTTGTTACGCAGAAAACAAGCCATCACACAGCTCTCTACATGGAAAAATAAAAAAGTTATAGATTTTTGAAGGTGGGGTGTGAAAAATAAAGACGCAAAAACGAAAAAGGGCCTGGTCCTTAAGGGGTTAAAAAAAACCTATAGTATAACACTATTATTTTTTAACTATGCAATTTTTAGGACTTAGTTTTTATTTTAATTTGCGCTTTTATTTAGAGAATAGTTTCAAGTATATGAAAAGGCTAATTTCCACTGTGTGACATTAACAAGTTTTCCAGATAATATTGATGACCTTTTATAGGATAGGTCATGAATATCAGATCCATGGGAGGGCTATGCTCAGGACCACCAACTGATCTGCTCTCTGTGTCTTTTGGAGTGTGACTGTAATGATACTGTATAGTTTTTTAAATTCAATTTTGTACATTTTTTTGCACATCTATACGTTCTTTTTGAATTTATATATGGTGAGAGGAATAATTCATTTGTGACATGAAGTTCTATATCCCCCCCCCCTCCAAATGGGGTTAAATAGCATGTCACTTGTTTTCTTCTCCTCTGATGACATCATGGTACAAGCGCTGACAACCTGCTCAGCTCTGTGATAAAGCCATTACCAGTGATGTGATGAATGCTCCATAAGAGGTCAGGGACAATCAGCCCAAATAGCTTCATCTGTCACACACAGCGCGGCTTGTCAGTAAGTACCCTTTACCCGCCTGCAAGAAATCTGCTCTCTGAACTTTACAGAGATGAGCAAAAAGGGCATGTGCTAAAAAAGAGAATCATTGGACCGACTACTGTCACAAACTGATCCGGAATTATGGCGTATCCATTGTTGGACAAGGGAAAGAAGCCCTTTCCGGATGTGTAGCGCAAAAGGTAAATTGTAGCTTACCTTTCATATAGTTTTATGTGTTATATATCAGTTTATTAGTATCCATGTTCATGTGAAATCACTGGTAACAGGGGGTGGGGTATATACAAGTTAGCAGCTTTTAGGAGCAATATACACTCACCGGCCACTTCTAGGTACACCTGTCCAACTGCTCGTTAACACTTAATTTCTAATCAGCCAATCACATGGCGGCAACTCAGTGCATTTAGGCATGTAGACATGGTCAAGACAATCTCCTGCAGTTCAAACCGAGCATCAGTATGGGGAAGAAAGGTGACTTGAGTGCCTTTGAACGTGGCATGGTTGTTGGTGCCAGAAGGGCTGGTCTGAGTATTTCAGAAACTGCTGATCTACTGGGATTTTCACACACAAACATCTCTAGGGTTTACAGAGAATGGTCCGAAAAAGAAAAAACATCCAGTGAGCGGCAGTTCTGTGGGCGGAAATGCCTTGTTGATGCCAGAGGTCAGAGGAGAATGGGCAGACTGGTTCAAGCTGATAGAATGGCAACAGTGACTCAAATCGCCACCCGTTACAAACAAGGTAGGCAGAAGAGCATCTCTGAACGCACAGTACGTCGAACTTTGAGGCAGATGGGCTACAGCAGCAGAAGACCACACCGGGTGCCACTCCTTTCAGCTAAGAACAGGAAACTGAGGCTACAATTTGCACAAGCTCATCGAAATTGGACAGTAGAAGTTTGGTAAAACGTTGCCTTGTCTGATGAGTCTCGATTTCTGCTGCGACATTCGGATGGTAGGGTCAGAATTTGGCATCAACAACATGAAAGCATGGATCCATCCTGCCTTGTATCAGCGGTTCAGGCTGGTGGTGTCATGGTGTGGGGAATATTTTCTTGGCACTCTTTGGGCCCCTTGGTACCAATTGAGCATTGTTGCAACGCCACAGCCTACCTGAGTATTGTTGCTGACCATGTCCATCCCTTTATGACCACAATGTACACAACATCTGATGGCTACTTTCAGCAGGATAATGCGCCATGTCATAAAGCTGGAATCATCTCAGACTGGTTTCTTGAACATGCCAATGAGGTCACTGGACTCAAATGGCCTCCACAGTCACCAGATCTCAATCCAGTAGAGCATCTTTGGGATGTGGTGGAACGTGAGATTTGCATCATAGATGTGCAGCCGACAAATCTGCGGCAACTGTGTGATGCCATCATGTCAATATGGACCAAAATCTCTGAGGAGCTTCCAGCACCTTGTTGAATCTATGCCACGAAGAATTGAAGCAGTTCTGAAGGCAAAAGGGGGTCCAACCCGTTACTTGCATGGTGTACCTAATAAAGTGGCCGGTGAGTGTATGATTCACATTGGTGGAGGTCTAGGCTCAGGAGCCCCATGGAGCCTATAGGTTGTTTCTATTCTATACAAAGAGACAAGTACTGAAAACTATAAATTTTAGTTGGGGGTTTGATACAGATTTTATTGGGAGCCAGCAACAGATATATTAAATCCAGTCTCCATACAGATATGTGTGAATTGATGGGTCATTCCCTCCAGCGTGGTCCTGTAGTGGGATCACACCACTGCAACCAGTCAGTTTGGTATAATCATTCCATGATGACTATAAAGCCACCTGCACATCCCACATCTAACATCCGGAAGTGCAGAAATATTACAGTGAGACTGTAGTGGATCAGAATCATACATTGCATTAAAAAATTAATTTCTCTGTGCTATGCTTTGCAGGAATACTGTACATATATTAGTTTTAAAGGGAACCTGTCACCACATTTTCATAAATACAGCGAGTGACAGGTTCCCATAGAGCCCTATTAACTAACTGACACCCTTATTTTAGCCAAAAATTGTTTCCCTTACATCTACAAAAATCAACATTATCTTATATTACCTGCCATCAGTGGGGATGTGTCCTGCATGTCATATGACCAGGGGTATGTCATCTAAGGTCTTTTACCCAGTTACATTTGCAACGTCTACCCTATGTATCTGATCACATGGCAGTATCATGGCATGATCACAGCATGCCTTCATGGACTTCGAACTCCTCCCCATCCTCCATGGAGGCTGCTGTGATTTCATGTGATCAGATATATACATGGGGTAGACGTTGAAAAAGTAACAGGGCATCACCCTGGTCACATGATATGGAGTAGTTAATGATGTAACAGAGCTCTCTCTCCATGTTCCACATAGCAACATGTTCTGTAGCAGTGAGACCTTTCAGTCAGGAACAAGGAGGCAGGGCTATGCAGTAACCACTGAATATGCAGGGCTTTATTGGACTCACTTCAGGTGCGATTGGACTCACATCAGGTGAGTTGCATATAAGTTTACAAACAGATTTATTACATTGCAGCCATAGAAAGAAACCATTTAGGGATAAGGGCAGTGCTTTTTAATTATACTTTGTAACTAGTAGTATTTATCAGTATAGTAGTATTTATTTGGGGTGGGTTAATTTGCATAGCAGGTTCCACTTAAGATAAACACACACATATAATACAGTATATATATATATATATATATATATATATATATATATATATATATATACATATATATATTAACCGTTCACACTTGTTTGCATATTTTCTTCTCTTATTCTGTTCACTGATAACTTATTACTGTAGCAATATTTTAACCAATGAAGCTTGCTATATCCTGCCGCAGTTTCACATCTTGTGTAGAGATCCTGTGGTAGCCTACAGCAGCGCCGCTCTTCTCTGATGTATGTACACGTTATCTTCTGGTGATGGCTTAGCAAGTTCCTCTAAAGGAGGGAACCTTGCGGCTTGTATGTACAGTGACAAACACAACTTACCGTAATGATATTTGCTGTGGCAGAATATTAATACTGTAGTAATATCATGTCTTACAAAAGGAGACGTCAGTGTGACTATTAATAATTCTGCAATAGGATTGCGTATAGCAGCAGCATTTTATGTTCTTCAAGTATTCTTCAAGCCGCTGGGTGGTTTATACTGTGTTTGTGTGTTTTATTATGTGCACCTCTTGAATATGGTTATATATACTTAAGAGACTGATATTTTGATGGAAACTACATGCAAAGGAAATTGCTCTATAAGAATAATCAACATCCACTGGGAAAGATTATTGGATTTTCCACTTTTTGGATTATTGAATTTTCAAGTTATACACATACTGAATGTTACTCAAAGATGGAATGGACCATTATTCTTATAGTGGTCCTTAAAATAGTATCCACTAAAATCCAGGGGCATAGCTAAAACTTTGTCACCCCTATCACTTTTTTGGTACCAAAACCTGAAGAAATTTTAATATCTTTTGAACTTTTACCATACAGAATAAGTGATTATTTTTAGGGATGCCATAGGCCTATTAGCCATATATATGAAACCATTGTTAGCGATTGTGTTTCATGGTGCCAAGAGGACTAAGCACACCCAAAACCACATTGGTGCCGCTGTCTTGGGTCCTTGTTACACAGTTGTGGGTTGCTGTGGGATTGCCACGTAGGCCCCGTGTCTAAAAATGGCCAAAATCAGTGTTAACTCACAGGCGTTGGAGGAGAGTAAGAATTTTGCTATATACTTGGCCATTGAAGGGAACCTGTCAGCATAAATTGACCTAATAAACCACTATCAGTATTTTTACAAGCAGCTGAACACCTTCCATATCGTGTTTCTTTCAAGACCCAGTGTAGTGGTATCATCTAGAAAATCAACTTTGAAGTGAGATGTAAATTGGTCGTATAAAGTCAAGGAGGTGGAGATTGTAACACTGAAGTCAAGCTTTCTATTTCTTGAGAAAGCCCCTTCACTGTAATTGGGGGTTCTGCATCCTGAGACATCACTAACCAGAATTCCTGAAGTCTGATGCATGATGTCAATCACAGAGGAGGAGGAAGCGTTCTGAACTCCACACATTGATCAGTGTTAAACTCTCCACCTCCTTGACTTTATACAACCAATTTACATCTCACTTCAAAGTTGATTTTCTAGATGATACCACTACACTGGGCCATGAAAGAAACAAAAACTAGAGGGTGTTACGCTGTTTGACTATATACTGGTAGAGGTTTATTAGGTCAATTGCTGATGACAGGTTCCCTTTAAATTTGTATTAATGATTGAATTTGGAAAATGTAGGTCATGTGCATAATATGAACAAATATTAATAGTATCTGTTATTTGTGTGAACAAAATGTAAAGTGTCATTGGTTTCTGCACTGCTGTGGGTTGTTTCATAATTCTATATGCCTTTGGTTTGCAGACTAGGAGCTCACGTCACTCACAAAGCTCCCAGCCCGGCCTTGCAGATCAAGCAGCCAAATTATCTTTTGCGTCTGCTGAATCCCTGGAGACCATGTCTGAAGCCGAGTTGCCACTTGGTTTTAACAGAATGAACCGTTTCAGGCAAAGCCTGCCACTCTCTCGATCCACCAGCCAAACCAAACTACGCTCACCAGGTCTGTGATCAGCTGTATCGGAGTAAAATTATGGAAGATGCCTCTATTTTTCAGGCTGTGGGATGCATTGTGTTGTCTCCATGTGGATGTTATGTAGTGATTGTCTCTCTGCTTCCAGGTGTCTTGTTCCTGCAGTATGGTGATGAGACCAGACGGGTGCACATCACTCATGAGATCACCAGCATGGACACCTTACATGCTCTTATAGTGCACATGTTCCAGCAGAAGCTTACCATGGGAATGCTGAAGTCTCATAACACAGCTATACTTATCAAAGACGAGTCCCGGAATGTCTTCTATGAATTGGAAGATGTCAGGTATGGATCAGGTGTGGCTGTAGACCAAGAACTCAGCATTTGGTAAGAGGCCATCAAAGAACTGAATGATGCCAAGGTGTAGTGTCCTCTGGAAAGTAAAAGTGGGTGAATACATGCTTGCTTCTTGCATGATTGCTGAATATCTGTTCTGCTCCTAATATAAAGCAAATCTTAGTTCAGATTCTCCATAAATTTTACCCTTTATATTCAATGATACCTGTAAGACATTGGAGGGAATGTCATGTTAAACGACAGTCTTAAAAATCCCCTAGCTAGCGCTCCGGAGCCCATATCTCCGCAAACTCTGCCAGTTCGGCCCTAATACCCGGTCTGATCTATTTAACAATATGAAAATAGATCAATGTATATCAGATTGTAGGTTTGTAGATTCAGATGAAAAGAATCCAACCCATATGATACAGGTGCTGAGGTACCCATATCACATGCAATAGGGGCCATGGTCGATCTGTGAAATACTGACTGTGTTCTAGCGGATGTGACTCATAGTGACAGATGATGGAAGGATTCTCAACCAGCAGCACCGAACTGTAATCGTGAGCAAGAAGGGACTCCTTGCATCATATATCACTGTCCTCTGCACTGTGGTTGGTCATGGACTGACCACAGTCATGTGCCACCGGCCTTTATGCATATTTTTAAGTAAATTACATTCTTAATCTTTTCTCACTAACTTTTTTTTGTCTTATTTGTTTTTTTCTTTGTCAGAGACATTCAGGACAGAAGTATTATAAAGATCTACCGGAAGGAGCCTATTTACTCCTCGTTTCCTGCTCCTCACATCACCAACGGGGACGTGAGAGTAAGCGGAAAAGACCGCTGGTCAGACTGCTGTCACCGGCTTTGGCTGGGTCTGGGCTGGGGGCTGGAAGTAGGTGGCAGCGATTGCTCCCAGCCCAGAAGCATGTGTGTCCTTGTGTGGAATGGGAGCCGTGCATGTGCATGACTGTTGTTTGTCTGTGCAACCAACAAGACTTAAAGATGTTGGAGGATTTTGTGTGTTTGCTGTGTGCTTTGTGATTGGCTATAAACTCCTTATAGATTTTTTTTTATCAATGACCAGTTTTCAAGTAAATAAATATCCTCACTAGACTTATTATGGGGGTATAATAAGCCACATATTTATAGCCAGTGCCACCAAATCCAGGTAGATCCGTATAAGCGTTTACCTATGCTATAGTAAAGAAGATAAAGCACTCTCCCTTGTCTTCCCAAAACACAGGGTATGCTCTGTGATTTCAGTGGTGTTACATAGATAAAAGGACCTTATTTAGCAACGGTTGGAAAACCCTTTCAAGGAAATCTACCACCAGGATGAAGGATTGTTAACCGAGCACACTGACATACTGGTGTGTGCCCCTTCTGTCAGGATCTGCACTACTTATTGCATCTTATGACCTGGTTTTTACAATTTTAGGCTCTTAAAATTATGCAAATGAGACTCTGCATAATTTTAATTCCTTTTTTTTTCTTAAAAACAAGGGTACGTAAAGCTTAAAGACAAGCAGATCTTGCCAGAGGGAGGGGGCAAACACCAGTATGTCAGTGTGCTTGATTTACAATCCTTCATCCTGGTGGTATATGGCCTTTAAATTGTCTATATGCCTATAAGTATGATAGGCTTCTGCCAAATAATCTCCATAAACAGCTGCACTTGTCTTACAGTTATTGCAGTGGCAATTATTTTTATAGACTCTGCTAGTGAGCTCCCACCCAGGCTGTGCTATAAGGTTGCATTCACACGTGGTTTTTAACACATATGTTTCAAAATACAGCAGCTGTAGAGAGATTTGCCTAATTAAATTTATATTAACATTTGGGTTTACAAAACATGCTAACATACGTGTTAACATGCCGTTAACTGAAACATTTGTTACGCAAATGTTAACTTTAATTAGGCAAATCTCTCTTCAGCTGGTGCATGCGTTAGACGCCACCTGTCACTGCACCCTAAGGGTCATGCCACACATGGCGTTTTGAACCCGTTTATGGTCCGTTTTTAACCAGTCCGTTAAAAACGCATGGGTTTTTTGAAAATGCATCCGTTTTTGACCAGTTTTAATTAAGATAATTGCTCAAGCCTGTCCAAAAAACACAAGCTTTTTTCAAAAATGCATGTGTTTTTTAACGGACTTCTAAAAAACGGAGCAAAAACATGTTCAAAACGGCATGTGTGGCATCACACTAAGGGTGTGTCCACACATTGCAGTTAAACCGGCATCACAATGAGTTTTGATGTGGTTTTAGGGTGATGTCAGACATGGCGCTTTGTCTGCGCTTGCAAACGCAGACAAAGCCGCGCCCACCGGGCACGTTAATTTAATGCAAAACACCGGCGGCTCGTTCCCGATCACAGGCGTTTCCATAGAAACGCCAATGTGATCGGCCCACCCTGGTGGGCGCGGCTTTGTTTGCGTTTTCAAACGCAGACAAAGCGGTGCTTGTGGCACCAGCCTTAAGGCTTCGGCCTTGATCACGTGCTGAGGTTACATTCTGTTTCCGCTGCATCTGCTATAACGAAAAGTATCCTCAGCATGTGATCAAGGCTGAAGCCTTTGGAAGGCCTCAAAAACGCATTATCAAAACACAACGCATCGTGTGAAAGCGTCCTCAAAACTGATTGCGATGCAGTTGTAACTGCAACATGTGAACGTAACCTTTATCATAGTATAAAGCTGCGTCATCAACCTTTTTGGCTGATTTTCCACATTCATTTTTGGCTGTTTTTTGCTGCAATGGAAATGCCCTGGCCTCTCCGTTTCATGACGTTTTTTGACCCCTACCTATAAAACGCTGGTTTCCTCTATTCAGTAAATGCAGACCTTTTGCTTTAAGAATAAATAATCGAGCCGTACATTCCTCTCTGATATCCAATTATAAAATACAGCACATGCTGTGCTCTCTGTGTGCAGGTATTATTTTGAGGCTAACTATACCAGTAATTCACCTAGAAAACATTTCAGCTTGTTCAATACATTTTCTGCTTTATTCTCCAAATTTCCACTGGTTGGGATGCAATGTGATGTTCCCATAGCCGTGGCCCCTCATTATGAGTCACAACAGCTGAGTAATCTGCGCTGTCAGGAACTACACCTGTATTCTATGCAGTACAATGATTCCCTCGGCGCTCGCTCATGTTTATTCTAGTGTGGAATAGAAAGCACTTATGCTAAGTTCAGACTTTGCAGTTTATTTGCATTCAGTAAGTCTGCCTTTTGCTATGGGGAGTAGCTCCGGCTTCCTGAACATGGCATTGTGTATACAGCAAGTCATAGAAGTCTCTCTCTGCATACATTACATTACAGTCTCTCTCTGTGCTAATGACTCATCTCGGAGAGAGCTCCTCTCACTCTCTTCCCCCATGTTCCTATTCCTATCTGTAGGTGTGATCCTGCATACAAATGTCTGCAGCTTCTTCACATCACAGGGATTTCCCTTCTTCTGCATAATGCACAATTCATTACTGTCAAGGGTGTGGGAGACAGAATGGTGGCAGGTTATATGCTTTAGATTTTTAATGAATTAATATGTAGCGTGAATGCCAGTACTGCTCTCCAATGTACAGGAGGATTTATGGAAATATATTTAGATTATTAGTATAGAAGGGAACAATATCACATATCACTCCTTATTGATGATTCTTCCTTGCCAGGCCACCAATTAATGCAAAATATATTATTTAAAGTGATGCCATCACATTAAACATGCAGTCCCATCTACAGGCAGGATTGGTAGTCGTTTATAAATTGGGCCGTTTGGGTGGCTGCCTGAGGCCCAGGGTTTCTGGGGGGGAGGCATGGTCTTGATACTGGCCTGTAAATATAATAAGGAGAAGGGCCTCCTGACACATATGTATACATCATATACTGTGGAAAATACAGAATGGAAAGAGGTAGCAATCTGTTTTTTTCCATCCTGCTCCCTCCTGCTGAACGATGTATATGTTCAGCAGAGGCCATTGGAGGCAATGGGGGGCGGATACAAAGTATTGCATCCATCCCCAGCCCTTCAAGGACCTTTAAATTGCCCTCCAAAGGTTCTTAAACTGCAGCTACAACTGAATTTGACCCACCTTCCTCTGTTTAAATCTCTGCTTGGTTCTGGAACAAAATGTAGGAATAAAGTTTAAAAACAATTTAAAACTTCCCAAAATTTGCATACAGCCCAGAGCGGTCTTAATCCACCCCTGTGCAGGAGGAGCTGAGCATCTATGGCTAAATTGTAAATCTCGCTAAGCTTAAGAATGCCTGATCTAACTTTAGACCTCTTATTTATAAAAACTAGCACTAAATGTAACTGTAAAACCATGTAACAGTGTGATCAGCTCTCTTCCTTAAGAGTAGTTGTATGTACGTGCAGTTCTAGTTGTGCATGCTTTCTTTACTAAGGCTAGGTTCACGTCACGTTTTTGCAACACACTCAGCGAATATATAAAATGAGAAAGCTCTAGACGCGTACACTAAGCATATCCATAAACATATACTACTCAGTGGGGGCATCGCTTTTGCCTCTGTCTGCACAGTATACGTCGTATACTGTGGAAAACACAGAAAGTTTTTTTTCCATCCTGCTCCTTCCTGCTGAAAAATGTATACACTCAGCGGAGGCCGTTGGAGGCAATGGGATACGGATGCAAAGTATTGCCTCCATCCCTGCCCTCTGCTGAATATCAGCTGCAGCAGCCAATCGCTGACCACTGCTGATATTCATTCCTCCTACCACTTTCATGTCGGAAGGGAGGAACAACATATAACACTGTATGTGCATACAGTGGGGTGTGTGTTAGCCTTCCATTGTAAGGGTACATCGGGATCACCATTGATCCAATAGTCCATGCTGGGCATTCAGTTTTAGACAATTCTGTGGAACTTGATTACGATTTTGGGTTGGCTTACTTTAGACCACTCTTTTCACACTCTACCATTTCCACCAGGAAATGCCCTTTTCACAGTAAACCACATCCCCTTACAGAGGATGGGACAAAAAGTCTTCAAAAGCCTTTAAAAGGTGACACGTTTCATATATTAGACAATTCGAGAATCTTTTGACCAGTAGATCTACTACATACGTGTTACATGTACGTGTGAAAGTGTTGCTTCGTGTATGTGGTCTAATAAAATGTATGAAAGGAGGTCTGGATTAGGTGTTTCTTCTTGGCTATATATGGCATGTATTCAGGGATGGGTCTATGGAGTCTATGGAAGTAAATGGGCAGATGGGTTGGGATTCCCTTCCTAATATTTGCAAAGAAACAAGGAAATAAATTAGGCCACATGTTATTATAAAGCCTTTTCACAGTTGGCACATGGGGCAACAATCCACCATCTGGGGACTATAAGTTGTTATATAAGATGCTATAAACCCACCCTGTATGTATGCTCATACATAGCTACAAGTAAACATGTTGTGATTTATGAATGAAATGAATCATTCACAGATATGATGACCCATGTTAGGTGAATTATGTGTGCCCTGTTTCATATGTCTTGTGCATATGTATTTTATCTTACCATAGAACAGCATGAGAATATAAGCACACCTTCCAACCTGCATGCTCATTTGTAGTAAACAACAGAAGGTATTTTATCCCCTATTTGTCTATGTTTATACCTTCTGAGATATTTTCTATAAAAATGTACTATGAAGAATAGCCCATTCCTTATGTAGATATTCACCCTTCAGTCATGTCTCGCATGATAATAAATTCTTGTATTCCGGACATATTAGGCCTCCTCACTTTGTTTTGCAACTTCCCTTTTGCAGCGTGAGATGATGTATGGGTCCAGAGATTCTTCCCCAACTCGACGCCTCAATAGTATGTCTCCTGCTCCTCACCTGGCTTCTGGATCTCCTCCTCCGGTACTTCAGTCCTCCTCCCCAGCACGATCCCGCATGTCTTACAGTGGTGGACGGCCACCTTCTTACGCTGGAAGTCCCGTGCATCATGGGGACAGAATGTCTGGTCTTCCTCCAGCCCAGGGAGTCTCTCCTAGTCCTAGCGCTATCTTGGAGAGGCGAGATGTGAAGCCTGATGAAGATATGTCCAACAAGAATGTGGTGCTGGTGAAGAATGAAGGACTTTATTCAGATCCTTATGGGATGGTCCATGAAGGTAGACTTAGCATTACATCCACCCAATCTTTAGCTGGACTTGGGGACCCTTTCTCATATCCCGGGGGGTTATACAAACGCGGATCAGTGCGTTCGTTGAGCACATATTCTGCCGCTGCTCTACAGACCGATCTTGAAGATGGAATGTACAAACCAAATTCTCATATGTACGGAGACACTTATGGACCTGGAATGGGTTTCCGTATTCCACCATCCTCTCCACAGAAGGTGTCAGATGGAAGGATGGTTGATGTTAACCAGAGTCAAGGTCCCCATAGTCCTTATTCAGGACCTTCCAGTCGGTCCTCCCCTGTACGCCAGACATTCCGCAAAGATTCTTCTTCTTCTGTTTTTATGGACAGTCCGGTTGGTAAGCAAAGGAATCCCAGCTCTTCCTCTGGGACCAATGAAATATTCCCCGGACCTGGTGAACGCCCTTTGTCTGGATTTAGCTCTCCAGTGCCCACCAAGGAGGTAGAGACAAGGTGAGATCAATAGTCCAATTTTAAATTATATATAACTTTATTTTTGTGACTGCCTGGTATTATTATGAGATGACAAACAAAAACAGGGAGGTAGATTGGGGGCACTGGGTCACGAGAATTAGCATTGGGTGACTTCAAAGGTTTCCCAAGGTTGACACAAAGAGGGCCATTTATTATTTTTTGGTGTAAGGTTGCACTAGAGCCGTTATATATTTTTCAGTGGGATATAAATTTGTGGCGCAAGGGATTAATAAATAGACACGGACTGAAAGGTTTAGAACTCCCTAGTCCAGCTTTAAGCTGGGCTATTTTTGCACCACAAAATGTGTCGGAAAAGTAGAAGCACCAGAAAACTGGTGGATTTACAAGCAGCACCAAAATTTTGCACCCAAAAATAGAACAAGTCAAGAGTGTCGGAAAACACCAATTTTATGGCACCGACACTTCATAAATTCAGGTGCAAGAGGCACAGAGAGGTATAACATGCCAGTTTTCGGTTTAAAAGGCCATAAGAAATGCCCCCCCAAAATGTTGAAAAATGTAGCCCATTGTGTTTAAGAGTAGTAATTTACTTCATACTCCTTACACGTTGAAGCCTGTTGTAGAGTTCAGCATACCTGGAGTAGGTTGGTTCCACTGAAAGGCTAAGACACCAAGCTGAAGTCACTAGTTGTAGGAGAAGCCTTGTGGATTCACTGTGGGCTTTGGTGAGACATTTAGAAAATACTCAAGAGGGTCTATAGATAGGTCATAATCTAATACTTGAAGTAAAAGGCAGAACTGGAGAAAAGGTTGCCCAAAAAGCCAATCCCAAAAGAAACCCAAGGGCTTCCCACATCTCTAACAGAGATTAGTAATGAACGAGTTAAATTTATGTAGAGTTGAGGTGTATGGTAACATTGCAGAATGTCGGAGTAATTTAGAATAGTAATTCCGGCACTGCTTTCTTTAAGATTATTTAATTACTACCACAATTAAATCCTTAAAAGCGTCATAGAAAAATATTTCTCGGCCCTCTTTACAGTCAGATCCACAATAAGATGAATTCTGATAATTAACACATTTTGAGGTATTAATAAATCAACATGCCTTATGTCAAGATAGCTGTCCAATAACGAGATGTTTATTGCTGAAGTGTTCTGCCGCTGCTGGCGTATTCATAAATGCATCATTTATTAATTAACCTGATTAATGTGTCTGCACAGACGTTTCTTCATTACTGTGATCTGAGCCCCGTAGGAGAGTCCAGGATCTAATAACACGCAAGAGAGGGACACTAAGCCACAGCAAAGAGGACACGTTGGGACTCCATGTTATGGTCTTGCAATAAAAGCTTGTCCTTGGATAAAGAATGATGTATTGGATGTAGAGCACCAGCATGAATGTGTATAGGAATGTGTATACAGTCTGTCTATAGGAAAAACTCTATTTCCGGGCAGGAATAGGACCTGCTCTATAATTTGTGGCCCAGGTCGGATCATGCACTGGGCTATGGAACTCACGGCTGTAGGAATGAGCCAAAAGGATTAAAAGGGGATGCTTACAATTATCCCAAACAACTCTTGTGTGCATTTAGGCTTCTGCAGGGAGATTCATATTCTTATATACTTTGTTTTGCAGAGAGCGAATGGAAGCAATGGAGAAACAAATCGCAAGTTTGACGGGTTTGGTCCAGAGTGCTCTCATGCAGAGTTCTCACAGCGAAAATCCCAGGTATACAGAGATGGGAACGTATGACGTATATATGATCCATGATGATCACACGCTAATACATAGAACTTGTACTGTAACCAGCGTTCCCATATATGAAATATCAAGAAAAGAGCCAAAATAGGGAATGGGACTCAAAGCAAGTGGTCGCAATATAAGGTGGGACTCAAAATAGGGGCCAAAATAGTTCATAGGACTCAAGAATACTTGGCGTTAGAAGGAGTAGAACTCAAGGATACCGGCCACAACAGTTTAGGGCACTTTAGAGGCCCCCCCCCCAATATGTAAGTTGTCTATAGATATTACATAACCAACCTCTTATGGCCACTAAATAATGGGCCACAAATAGTAGGAATACTGGTCAGGCCAGGAGGAACACTGGACAGGTGATAACAGAATTTTGGAACCTCATAAACAGTCAGTCCAATACAGCCAAGGTAGAAAACAGGTAAATTGTGATCTGCAGGTAGTTCCTTAAATTTTCCCCTACTTAAGTACACCCGACTTACAGACAACCCCTAGTTACAGACAGACCCCTCTGACCTCTGAATGCTTTTCTATAGTCCCAGACTGCAGTGATCAGCTGTAAGGTGTCTGTAATGAAGCTTTATTGATAATCCTTGGTCCCATTACAGCAAAAAATGTTTAAACTCCAAGTGTCACTGGGGCCAAAACATTTTTTGTCTGGATCTACAATTATAAAATATACAGTTTCAACTTACATACAAATTCAACTTAAGAACAAACCTCCGGACCCCATCTTGTACGTAACCCGGGGACTGCCTGTATCTGTATTCCAGTTTCTTAGTGGCCACCGTATTACGGTCTGAACGTGATCCTAAGAATATATAGGCCATTGCTTTATAATTCCTACGAAAATATTAATTTTATTGGAGGTTGTTTGCTTAATCCTCATTGTTCAGACACCCACACACAAAGATTTATACTCCGTTATAGAGTGAATACAGGATTATTTGTCAGAGCCCCCGAGGCTTGGAGGAATGCCATTACATAGTACAATGTGACAATGACAGGCGCCAGCTAAAAACTGTTTAATACATCCATTTCCCTTACAATAAACAGACTAATCTCTTGTAGATTATAACTTTGGTCATTTACTTGGGGCGATTATTGTTCAGTTCTCATATGGGTGAAAAATTATTCTGTAAATGAGCTATTAATTCTTAGAAATAAATAGGAGGACCATTATCTTAATAAATACATAACCAGGCAGTCCCCTGGTTATGTACAAGTTGGGTTCTATAATTTGTTCTTTAGTGGAATTTGTATGTAAGTTGAAACTGGTCTATTTTGTAAGTGTAATTACAATAGAAAATTTTTTTTTGTTCTGTGACAATTGGATTTTTAACATTTTGGGTTAAGTGCTGGATCCGTTGAATGACAACCCCCAGTGATGGAACTTAGTGGACTATTATGATTCTTCTTCTTCTCTCTTATTTTGAACACAACACTAAATGATAAAGTCTATCTGCAAGTTGAACTGGGTTTTGTATGTGAGGCCAACTAAAAGACTTTTGTTATTTTTGTCCTCTATTTTGAAATCTTTTTTTTTCTAATGTTTATTTCTAGTGAAAAGACAGAGTCATCAAACAGTGGATCAACAAGTGAGTAATGGTTAAATCAGTTTATTAGATGACTTGTGTGGGGTAAAATGTTATTATAATAATTAGGGCGGCACGGTGGCTGAGTGAGTAGCACATCTGCCTTGCAGCACTGGGGTCCTGGGTTCGGATCCCACTCAGGTCAACATCTGCAAAGAGTTTGTATGTTCTCTCCGTGTTTGCGTGGGTTTCCTCCGGGTACTCCGGTTTCCTCCCACACTCCAAAACATACTGTTAGGCTGTTAGATTGTGAGCCCCATGGGGACAGGGACCAATTTGACATGCTTGTGAAGCGCTGCGTAATCTGTGTGCGCTATATAAATAAAGAACTATAATAAAGAACTACTACTATTTATAGATTCCACACCTTTCTTCAATAGTAAAGTGCCATATAGGTAATTAGATAGTGGAGAAGCTATGTTTGAAAGATTTTTCTTTCTTGTTTAATTAATGTGTATGTTGTATGACTCATAATAAATGACATTTGAATACTTCAATAGAGCCCAGCTCTATTAAAGTGAAAGGAGTTGAGTTACAGTACCAGTCACTACCTTAGGGCAGGTGTGGTGCTGTTTCATGGTTTTATAATAGTGGGCAAGACAATCTCATGTTTTTCAGCTGTCCAGGGTAAAAACTTGTATTCACCTGCTATTATTCTGTATAGAAACCAAGATTTTGGGTATGTATCACATAAAAAAATTGGTACTGAAAAATTTACTTTTTCTAAAAAACTGGATGATTCCTTATGGTTTTTACACTATTTATGAAGTGACCTTGGCATACACTTCCAAAACAGGACTTGGTCTATAAAAAAGAGGTCTGGGGGTTGGTATGATGCATACAATAAGTATGCATACAGCAAGTCACTGCAGACATGTTGAAGTCTGTGTGCATGACTGACCTCTGGTGGTAAAAGGTAGAAGTGCACAATAGAAGCAATTTTCTTACCTATGAGAAGCAGAAAACTAAATATGATAATGTTTTACCTGTAGCAGAGTTCTTTACACTATACAACACCCTCACAAGTTTAATGGGAATAATATCATTAGTTCTGCATCATCTGCATTTAGTTCTTTATAACATAGATACTAGTCTGCATGTGATTTATTATGTCTCATTTCTTGTTCTACCGCAGCTACTGGACCTCAAAATGCTGGTACCCCAATGTCTACTCCTACTCCAGGGTCCACGTCCACCCCTGCGGACCAAAGCAAGGCAATCACTCGCCTGCACATGCAGCTTCATCTTCATGACCTGCAACATAATGCCAGTGAACTAAGGAACCAGCTGCAGCAGCTGAAAAAACTGCAGGTACCTAATAATACCCAGAAACAATGACGGAAATACTTTTAGGCCCCGGGAAGATATGGCACAATTGGCTAGGCTACTCACTGCAAATTATGGGGATAACGTTTCTCATCCGCAGCCCTTTTTACACCTGTGACACAGGGTACAAGAGGTTGTATTTGATTTTATAGGGATCTTATAGAATTGCCTATGGCAGAAGTGCAAAACCTGTGTCCCAATTGCCTCAAGTTGTGCCCTGCACCCTCATGGCGGGTAGAAACCAATGAGCATTTCCATCACTAATCACTGATGGAAACACTCACAAGTACATCTGACAAGTATTCACTGGTCCTGGTCCCTCTCCTCCTGCTCTGGACCTCAATGTCGCTTGTATGCACCAGGACCCAGAGCAGAGCAGCGCCCGGAGCAGGAAAGGACATCAGAACTGTGAATGTGGCTGACAAGTGTTCACACTTCATAGTTCTCTCCTGCTTTGTGCGCTGCTCTTCTGTGTCACTTGGTGCTGGTACCATGACCCGCCATAGGGATCCAGAACAGAACGAGACTCACGGCATAGAAGAAAATCGAGTATGGCTCAGGGAGCAGTTGAGGGACTATGAAAGGTAAGTATTTATTATTTTATTTTTTGTCTGCTCTGAGGTGTCCATTATTATTTGTCTGCATTATTATTTGTCTGCTCTGGGGAGTCTCCAATGTTATAATTGTCAGTTTTTTTATGGTACACTTAGTTTAACAGACGTGTTAGGAACTTCCAACATAAATGTGGCGGCCGGTGCACAGTTTTGTGTTGCGGTGGACACAGTGCAGCTGCAAAACAAAACTGGTGCATGTTTATAAGGGACTGCAGGAGACATCTCTTACATTATAATTGATGATGAGTTACATAGAGCTTTTTACTTCTTTTTACTTTAGCTGCAGAACCAGGAGACGGTACGGACCATGTTGAAACGCACAGAGACTGAGCTCAGTGTGAGGGTTACAGACACCATGCGCAAACAAGAAGACCCATTACAGCGTCAGAGAGCTATGGTGGAGGAAGAGAGGCTGAAGTATCTAAATGAGGAGGAGCTGATAACCCAGCAGCTCAAGTAAGCGAAAATCTACACCCAGCATTGTCTGTATCACACCACCACTGCCATGGTCTTATGGTCTTATTATAGCCAGAATTCATATTTATGTGATTATTCTTGATTTTTCTACCTACAGTGATTTAGAGAAATCAGTGGATAAGATTAAGAAAGATCTTGCACACAACCATCGTCTGATATCGGTGCAGGAACTGGAGGAAAAGGCTGTGGTGCTGAAACAGCTTGGGGAGACGCTGACAGAGCTGAAGGGTAAGGCACAAGCGGTCCAATGTCAAATACATGTGTAATGGAATTGGGCTAGGTTTACCTTGTCAATGTACTGTAGATAGCTGGTTCTGAAGGACCATGAATGGAGTGCCCCATAATGCTTCAAAATGAGTCTACATAAAAATATGACCCTTCACCAACTACAAGCATATCAAAAAGGAAAGTATTCCAAGTATTCCCACCAACTTTGAGGCTGGAGATTACAACATTATGAGCAGGATCATTATTAAGGGACAATAAGAGGTGGTGAAAGGTCCACTTTAAAAGGGTCGTCAGGAGATTAATGAGCATGGCTGCTTTTTTATAAGAAAACAGCGCTATACCTGATCATGGTTTGTGCTGGACTTGCAGTGCAGCAATATAGAAATGAATGGAGCTTTGTTGCTATGCCACATGCTATCCATGAACAGTCGCTGAAGGGTAAGCCATTTTTGGAAGAAAGCAGCCATGTTTTTCAAGCTCTGGACAAGGGGCACATTACTTACAAATTCGGACAGTTCACTGAAAGTGCATTGTCCTTGTTTAATGCAGAGTTCGGCAATTCACTAAGATTGTGCGGCAGAAATCATTAATCCGCAATGGTCTGACAGAGTTCACCCCTTAATTTTTGTCGCATGGAAGCCAGCGCAGCTGCACCCCAAAAGGGTTGAGTATGACACAATTGCAGCGCAGACACTTCTTAAATACCTGTGCTAATCGTTTTAGCCATGAAGAACGTGCACGGTTCGACAAAAGTGCATCATGGGACCCTTAGTAGATGTACCCCTGTGTGTCTTCACATCACTGATAATTTAATGTTTAGTTCCTCTTCCAATCTCCAGCTCAGTTTCCCAGTCTGCAAAGTAAAATGCGAATTGTCCTGCGTGTGGAGGTGGAAGCAGTGAAGTTCCTTAAGGAGGAGCCGCACCGCTTGGATGGGCTGCTGAAGAGGTGCAAGACGGTTACTGACACATTGGCTCAGATACGCAAGTAAGTAATCTCAGCCAACATATCAAGTATAAAGCTTCCCACAGACCTCATATAATACATACGTGACCCCTCTCTTGACACGTCTGTTTTATTAAGTACATGTATTTTCATATGAAATAAGAATTTCGGATCATCCATCCTTAACCTAGTGTTGTGTTGACCGACACCCCCCCCCCCTCCCCCGTTATTCCTTCTTAGTGTATCAATAGATTCTTATTCAGTTTTATACTCCCTGCATACAGGAAAAGTCTCCTTACTCCTGTCATGTCTCCTTACTACTTATTCATTGTAGGATAAATGAGGAGATGCAGAGTTTGACCTTGTAGCTGTCACTCCTCAGTGCGTCTATTCCTCTGTATTATCGGCTTTCCCCATTCACTGTAACACTGGAGATCATATCCAATGATCAGTCCATATCAATAAAATACTAACAACAAATGGGAAAGATTGGCCTTTTACAGATAATGTATTTTAAAGTACTTTCCTGTAAGTCACTCCATGTGCAATGTTATTTTGGGTTATTTTCTAAATTCACTTTTTTCTATGGTTTAAGGTGTCCTCTTATGTTCTCCAGGCAAGTAGATGAAGGTGTTTGGAACACTCCAGAGAACCTCCATAATCCCTCTCCCAAGAAAACGGCAACTGATGGAGAATTCTCCAAAAGCACAGATTTTGAGCTTCCCTGTAGCCCCCCAACAAACTTCTCACAGCTTAATGAGTCTCAGAACCCGAAGTGGGAACCTGTCTGTCATAGCGATGCTGCTTCTCACACTAGTACCCCAACCCGAGGGGAGATGGTGACAGTGAAGACTCAGACAGTCCCAGAGACACAGAGCAAGAAGGTGGGAGGAGAGAAATCTGTTTCCATTGAGGTTAGTAATTTGATGATATTGAGGAGAGAAACAGTGATGCACACCAAAAACAGACTAACGGACTAATGTCTTATAAGAATTTAAAGAAAAGGGGAGTCGCCTAACAGGAAATGGGTTTGGCCTAAGTCTCATGTCCGTGTGCCAAAAAAATCTTCAAACTTTTGCCACATTTTTCTGATGTAAACTAGACCATCTAAATGCAAAGTTAGACTTGACCGTCTCATGCTACACCAGATTTGCTATATCTGGGGCTGGATAAGACTTTCTATTATCACTGCTCACCTTCCAACCAGGACAGTTTCATTTTTGGCAAATTTTTACATTTGTCTTTGAAAATGTCTAGCACCAAAAGTGTTCTCCTATGAGCATATATAATGTTCATTATATAAATTCATTTTAATTGATTTCTATTATCCTTGGATTATGCTTATCTCATTACACTGACGGCACTCAGTATAGCAACACTGATCTTATTTGCCACGTTTCATGGACATTTAGTTAATATTCTTTAATATCCGGCAGTATTTATGGTCTTTATGCTAGTAAAGGCCTTTTTACATTGGTAGAGAATCATGACAAATATTCAAATCAAAAATTCCTGGTAATAGCCATTCCATATAATATATTGGTCAATTGCTTCTTTTATGTGATACCATAAATCATCATATTAACATTGCATATACAGAAGTACGCTGCAGAGAAATGTAAATTGTATGGTGATGAATGATTCCCATACAGCAGGAATGACATGATACATGAAAAGACTGCTAACATCCAATCCCAATCATTGCCCCTTAGTTAGTCACAGTTAAAGGATCCTAGGTTATATGGACCTACAAAGAATGATGTAATTTCCAGGCAGATAAAGCTATTGCTCAATACAAATAAATGTTTAAATCATTAAAAGTATTTCAAGCCAAAAAAATATTACCTTCCTCAATTTTTACTTAAAGGGGTCTTTCCACGAATACAAGTGGATAGGGCCTAACTTGCTGATCAGTGGGGGCTTCAGTGATGAGATCCCCACAGATCACGAAAACGAGGGGTCCGATTGTTTCCCACGTACCTTTGTCGAACCCCTTGTCGCTCCATAAGAGTAATGGAGCAGACAACCGCGCATGACCATTGTGCTCCATTAATCTCTATGGAGCTGACGGAGATCGCCGAGCGCAGCGCTCAGCAATTTCTGTCGAACCAATGAGATGTATGGAGCACAACGGTCATGCGCAGCTGTCTGCTCCATTACTCTCATGGAGAGACGAGGGGTCCGACAGAGGTACGTGGGACCCCATCGGACCCCTCGTTTTCGTGAACGGTGGGGTCTTACAAGTTACAAGTAAGTATTATTATTTGTCCGGATGTGTCGGGCAATTTGCAATATCGTACTGAATTGGAAAGTGAAATGGTCCCTAAACGTTTCAACAAACTTTGCACATATCAATAGTACATGTTTCTTCAAGAAACTTTTTGTTATATGTTTTTATAACAACTTAACTCTGGGCTTTGTCACTCTCCCTTTTTCCTTATTCACTTTTTTCTTTTATCACTTATTTACTCTGAAGACTCTGCTTAAAGGACATCTACCACCAGGATGAAGGATTGTAAACCAAGCGCACTGAAATACTGGTGTGCGCCCCTTCTGCCAGAATCTGCTCTTCTTTTAGCTTCTTATGCCCTGGTTTTAACAATAAAAGGTGTTTAAAATTATGCAAATTAGGATCCATTAATACCCATGGAGCTTGGAGCCCCTCAGGCTCATTTGCATAATTTTAAAAAACTTTTTTTTCTTTAAAATAAGGGCATAAGAAGCCTAAAAAACAACAGATGCTGGCACAGGGGGCACTCGTCAGTATTCAGTCAGTGTTCTTGGTTTACAATCCTTCATCCTGGTGGTAGAAGTCCTTTTATTCTGTCTTTCTAACAATACGGACAAAAGCTAAATGCTGATTTGTCAGATTACATAGAAGTTGTAAGCAGAGCATGGGGGAAAGTTAGTGAAAGCAACGTATGCCCTTTCATCAGGACAGAGAGGACTGAAAACTAGAGATCACACATTTGTGTTGCGGCTGCACTATACCTGACGCACAGTGTGTGCAATAAAATTGTGTCGCACGTCCTATGTTAAAGGTGCACCAAAAAAAAATTGGTGTACTCGATCGGGGCAGTGCAGGGGGTGCCAGATTCATGAAGAACGTGTCCCACACATCTGGCGCACCCTGCGCACTACACAGGCACATACTGCAGTTTGCACGGTTTTTGATAAATGTGGCCCATTGGCTGCAGAGATAAGGGCTGCTGGAAGATGAAGTCTACATAATGTCCAGAAACAGTGTTACTGCTCACTGACACACACTGGACTACTGATTTCTCCGAAGTGTATTGAACGGTTGCGTTTTTAAGGACGAGTGTGTGGTTACCATTGGGTTATATGTGTGACCATTAATCCACCTTCCTCCCTTTATAGGCAGCTGAGCGAGACTGGGAGGAGAAGCGAGCAGCACTGACACAGTACAGTGCCAAAGATATTAACCGCCTACTGGAGGAGACCCAGGCCGAGCTCATGAAGGCTATTCCAGACCTGGACTTTGCAGCTAAGCATAAACCAACTGGAAGTGCAGCATCCACCCCAGAGCACCGTGCCAGCAAGCCACAGCCAGCACAAAAGCTCAGCACCAAATTAGATCCCAATGGGAGAAGAGGATCGGGTAAGCCACTACAATGCACATATGTCTACATACATATATAGTGTATATGTGTGTGTATAATGTTTGTGATATTGGTTCACTATATCCTCCCTCACTTGCAGATGAACTGACAGTCCCTAGATACAGGACTGAAAAGCCATCAAAGTCCCCTCCACCTCCTCCACCCCGCCGCAGCTTTCCATCCTCGCATGGAATCACAACAACTCGAACAGGAGAGGTGATTGTCACCGGCAAGAAGGACCCTACATTCATCAAGGTGAGAAATGGAGTCGAAAGATTTATATGTGAAATGAAACACTTTGTATGACCACCTCTGGCTGGTTACAGTATTTGCCTTCTGTCTATTTCTTATGTATGTTCCTTTAATAGCCTTAACCATTACATAGTTACATAGTTTATATGGTTGAAAAAAGACACCACAAAGGCCAACAAAGAGGGCCCATTAGAAATTTTGGGCTATCAACTTTTTTAGGGGGGTATACAGGATTATTATTAGGCTACATTCATATTTTGATATGTTCAGCGTATACCCCAGGAAGCTAGCAGCTTATAACCTGAGCGTATAAAGATAAATACATGCTGGCAGATAGAGACATCTTCTTTGCCTCTGTCTGCACGGTATACATAGCATGTTGCTTTTTTCCATCCTGCTTTCTCCTGCTGAATGACATATAACCTATAGGGGACATACAAAAGTATTAGATGCAAAGTATTGGATCCATCCCCAGCCTCCGCTGAGCCTATACTGTTGGAGATCCACAGTGATGTCCATCACTGGAGGAAACACCCTGAACATCGGCAGCAGCCAATTACTGGTTTCTGTCAATGTTCATGAGAATGTATTCCACTATATGTGCATATAGGGGGATATATCCTAGACAATGGGGGAATTTCCACTTCTTCTTTCAACTGTATGGGTGTCCTCAGGGATTTTAAAAGTTGTAGCAGAGCAGGGAGCAATAACTAACTACTTAAATAGCTGACTTTTAAAATAGTGGGATTTTTTTTCCAGTCTGAAAAAAGGTCTCTGGAAAATTGGCCATCACTGAGCTTTGCAAACAATAGATCTTCATTACTGCAATCCTGGAGAAGATCTCTCACCGGTGTTAGACCTCAGCCTCTTGACAAACCTTATGGCATTTTATCCAAGGAC
Organism: Engystomops pustulosus; assembly: GCF_040894005.1. Lineage (NCBI taxonomy): Eukaryota > Metazoa > Chordata > Amphibia > Anura > Leptodactylidae > Engystomops > Engystomops pustulosus. Next base: position 144,482,870 of record NC_092416.1, read on the forward strand.
ATTTTCCCCTGTTTTCCAGAAGTCAGACTCTGAGGAACTCGAAAGCCAGAAACCTCAGGTGAAGCTTCGTCGGACTGTGTCTGAAGTGGTTCGCCCAGCATCCACCCCACCAATCATTGCCTCCGGTATCAAAGACGATGATGACGAAGACAGGATTATTGCAGAGTTAGAGGTGAGATTTGGTGACCCAGCAGTGCTAGTTACTCCCTATGCACTTACATACATTCTTATTACCGTATATTTATATTTTAATGAAAATTTTTATTTTGATATAAAGCTATATTTATTTCAACATTTTTTGTTTTGTTTTATGAAAATGTGCTTTCTATTGTATGAAATCTGTAAGACCCCAGATTCTCTCTGAATATAAATTACAAGCCGTGGTGTAGGGTTCAGAAATGTTTTCAATAAACTGTTTCTCATGCGGGATAGAAACTTTATCTCCTATGGAAAAACATTGAAAGTGCAGTAATTGTGTGAGTAGTAAGTAGTAGTAATTTTCAGCATTGTTATGCCACAGGGAAATGAGACAGAATGGTGAGAATAACAAAAAATAGATGTTTTCATCTGTGAGGCAACAGAAGCTTATAATGGAGACTTCCATGTAAATGTGAACTGTACTTGAGATGGGCATATTGTTTTTATAGGGCTTACATGTAGTACCGTATATACTTGAGTATAAGCCGACCCAAGTATAAGCCGAGACCCCTAATTTTACCACCAAAAAACTGGGAAAACCTATTGACTCGAGTATAAGCCGATGGTGGGAAATGCATTGATACAGCCAGCTCAGCCTGCCCCCTGTAGTATACAGCCAGCCCAGCCTGCCCCCTGTAGTATACAGCCAGCCCAACCTGCCCCCTCTAGTATACAGCCAGCCCAGCCTGCCCCTTGTAGTATACAACCAGCCCAGCCTTCCCCTGTAGTATACAGCCATCCCAGCCTGCCCCCCAGTAGTATACAGCCAGCCCAGCCTGCCCCCTGTAGTATACAGCCAGCCCAGCCTGCCCCCTGTAGTATACAGCCATCCCAGCCTGCCCCCAGTAGTATACAGCCATCCCAGCCTGCCCCCCAGTAGTATACAGCCAGCCCAGCCTGCCCCATGTAGTATACAGCCAGCCCAGCCTGCCCCCTGTAGTATACAGCCATCCCAGCCTGCTCCCCAGTAGTATACAGCCAGCCGAGCCTGCCCCCAGTAGTATACAGCCAGCCTAGCCTGTCCCCAGTACTATACAGCCAGCCCAGCCTGCCCCCAGTAGTATACAGCCAGCCCAGCCAGCCCCAAGTAGTATACAGCCAGCCCAGCCTGTCCCCAGTAGTATACAGCCGGCCCCCAGTAGTATACAGCCAGCCCAGCCTACCCCCAGTAGTATACAGCCAGCCCAGCCTGCCCCCAGTAGTATACAGCTAGCCCAGCCTGCCCCCAGTAGTATACAGCCAGCCCAGCCTGCCCTGTAATAGTATACAGCTAGCCCAGCCTGCCTCGTGTAGTATACAGCAAGCCCACCCTGCCCCGTGTAGTATACAGCAAGCTCAGCCTGCCCCGTGTAGTATACAGCCAGCCCAGAACTAAATAAAATAAATAAACTTATATACTCACCCACCGGTGGCCCCGATGTGCAGCGCTGCTCCCCCGATGTCCCCACGCTGCTCCCCCTCCACGCTACTCGACTTATGCATGAGTATACACGGTTATGCTGGACTTTAAGAAATATTGACAGCAGCCTGACTTCTACTTAATACCATAGAGAAGATGTGTCCCAAGACTGACATAGACGGAATGTACATCTCTCTACTAAGAATGGGGTTTGTGATTTTATTTAAGGTCCGTAGACGAACTGCAGGACAGTATATTCATATGGTTAGATGAAATGGTATACATACAATGAAATACATACAAGGTCTTTGCAGTTATAATGGGTGAACAGTATATGTAGAGAGTACTATACACTTGTACTGTAAAATATATTTGCAGTCAGACTTTTTATTATTAGTCTTTAAAGACAATTAAGGAAAAGGTGGAATACTAGCTGAAAAACCATGTACTGTACATGTATAAAATAATGAGACACATTTTCATAGGCCATCAGATGAACCATCTGATATTGTGGCAGGATTGCTTTCTAGTTACTGATAGATTTCAGCTGGTGTCATGACTTTCCATTGCTTTTTGCCTCTATCTTTCTTCATGTGTTCAATACTTATTCCCTCTGGCATTTCTCATTATTACCATTATATTTAATGTCATCATATATGCTGTTTGTACTATATTCAAGGAAAGCCCTCTATGGCAGCACATATAGGCATAGATTCAAGAATACTTAATATCTCATGTAAACTATATTTACATAATATACTGGGAAGTGTCTAGTCACTGCATATCAATGGCATGGTGTGTGGGCTACAATATCTGAGCTGATGGTCAATTCTATATACAGTTTATATTGATTCTCAGTTCATTTGTCCATTGCTGTCTTGGATGAATTTCCCTAACAGCACTTGTTGGATTAGAGGCAGTGGGATCCAGGTAGCTACTCCGATCCAGCCACTGTTTGTAATCTGTAGACGTATTCCTATATCTAATTTCTTCTCTGACATGTCCTAGTGCTAGTCTAAATCTGGTTATGGGTTATAATTTCTCGGCTGCCCATAGCTTTGTTAGTGGCCAGTGACAAATATTTCTTAAAGGTTCTACTTCTAATGAAGAGGTTGTAGGAACTTGAATGTAAGTATGCATGACAAAGCAAGATCATCATGTGTCCTTCTTGACCATCAGCGTGTACACGTGGCTGGGTGGATTATTTCACGTGGAATATATGGGAGAACCCATCATGACCAGCTCTTCTTTCTGCCGGCTCCCATGAAGATCTCATAGACATAAGAGTGTATAAGGGGTTTTCCCTTGTTGCTCTAAAGAAGTTTTCTAAGTTGCAGAGGGTCTAAGTAAACGCACTATAACGTGTGTGATTTAGTACACAGCTTTTACAGTTTGGTTTCTGTCTCCCATCCTGCTGTATTTTGACTTCCCAGGTGTTTCAGAGAAGTTCTGGGTCCCTCTTTATACCTCAGTTCCATTCTGAGCACTCAACGGCATCCCATTCGGTGCCACGTCCAGCACATCTGTGGTCTAATGAGGCCACCATTGAACATGGAGGATGGAAGGTAACAGCTTGTGTTCTGGGCACCTTGGCCCGGTCTGCTGTGCACTTCTCACCGTCTAATCCTTCACTCTACCTTCTTTTATCGTCTTTTTTAACCAACTAATGCCTCACTTCCTCTGTCCCTCACTCCACTGAAAGTATCAAGCCTACTAATGCAAGCCGAGCTGCCTGTCACTCATCTGCACATCTCCAGAGCAGGCATGGGGAGTCATGTGTTTACTGCATGTCTATAACGCCGTATGACAGCATTACTGATGATATCTGGCATGAACCAAGAGTCACCAAGTTAATTCACTATTTGATGTACCGTGTATCTAATTGTGGGGTCAAGTATTAGACCTTTGGTTAATACATGACGTGTTCCTGTATTAATTCTCAATACTGGTGTCTACTGTTCCATTAGTAGATCCAATAAAGATCCTTTACCAAATCTGGAGCCATTGTATAAATACAGTCTATAAGGCATACACATAACATGTGTAATCAGTTTGCACTTGTAAGCAGTAAATGGCAGCCAAAACCTTAAATCCAGCTTGCGAAGTTCCTCCATAAACTGTGTTTCCAAGGTGTCCCCATAGGGTACCTGCCCAAAATCTTAACTTTAATACACAATGGGGCACATGTATCATTTGTTTTTCTTTGCAAGTCACCATGCTTTTGGAGTCTAAATTTGCCATTGTGATACAAGTCTGTTTTTTTTTTTCTTTTTCTCTGATTTGCGGGTATTTTGAATTTTTCCCGACTTTTTAGATGTATGTACGGAACTAAGCAAAAATGCACCTAAAAAGTCCCAAAAACGAAAAAAAAACTGTAAAAAGAAGAGAAAAAAACAGATCAAAATAAAAATACTTAGTTACAAAGGACCTATCTGCCCACTGTGACCTCTGGTCCATCTATCTGGAAGCTGGTATTTTACTTATCTTTAGCTCCAGGCAGCAATGGTCAACATAAGAATTATGAAATGTTTCCACAGTTACCCTTTATTCTTAATCCTTCTTCCAATGACAGCCCAGAATTATGAAAATCTTATGCAGGCAGTCCCCGGGTCATGTACAGGATAGGTTCTGTAGTTTTGTTCTTAGGTTTAATTTGCATGTAAGTCGGAACTGTATATTTTATAATTGTAACCCCCAGCCAAAATTTTTTGGTCTCTGTGACAATTGAATTTTAAAAATGTTGGATTGTCATAAAAACCAGGATTAACAATAAAGCTTAATTGCTGACACCTCTGATAACTGTTATAGCTGTTTATTGTAACCTAGGGCTAAAGTACAGTAAATTACCAACATCCAGAGGTCCATTTGTAACTAGGGGTCGTCTGTAAGTCTGGTGTTGTTAAGTAGGGGACCGCCTGTAGTCACAGGTAGGAAAACAATAAATACTTACAAAATATACTAGTTCAGACTTACATACAAATTCATTTTAAGAACAAGCCTACAGAACCTATCCTGTATATAACCCGCGGACCACCTGTAGATCTGAACTATCTTGTGTTCATACATAAAGAAGAGATGATCTTGCACTTCAGAAGACTACTGGGATCTGCATATTGTGCACTTCCAGCCTGGGTTGTCTGTTTGGTTATACGGTTTGATAGTTCTGCATTCATAAACACTAGATACTAAGTTGAGAGTACTTTTAGGACATTTACAAACAATATTAGTTAAACCAAATTTATTGGAGTATTAACCAAATCTTTGAATTTTACACACTTGTGCAGATTGTCAAATAAATCCCCTTCACCGGTAGGTGGTAGTTTTTTTTTTTAATGTGAGTTTACTCAATAGAGAGGCTTTTTGTACCTAGATTGTATAAATCGAATAGTGAAAACTAGTCTTTTTTATTTTTGATGACCCATTACTGACAAACCTATTCACAGTGGGCCCCAGACTGAGGTCCTACACCTGGCTAAGTTTGGCAGGGAAAGCCATGACTAGAAGTCAATCCAATGACTGGTTTACCATGTCATCCAACGGAGGCTTGAGTTCTCTGTAATGGGAAGTTCTTCTACAGAGACTCTCTGTACTGCTTCCTAGAGGCAAGTTTCTACTGAGGAAAGCTGCAGATCTTCTGCTCAGCATGGCTGCTGTGGTAGATAATGTTGCATTTACCTTCCATCCTGGTGATTCCTCTCCTGGCATGCTCTTTTCTTCAGTCATAGCTATTACCTGACAAAAATCCATTTCCACTTGCTTAATCTTTGTAAACTAACAAGAACTTCCCTACGAAGACACACTCTATGCAACCTGCCTGACTGCTCTTCCATTCCTGTTGGACCTTCTACCGTTTTTGGCTGCACCTATCTTGTTTCTTCTCCTCGTCTATTTCTACAATACTGGACACTAAAACTTTAAACCATTCTATAAATCTTACAACAACACAAGAAAAAAAAAGCAAGATTTTCACCAGCTGTTGGTTTCTTCTGAGCCTAGAAAGAACTTCCTCCGTCTTTCAGCCTCCTTCTGTCTTGCATTATGAAGCTGCACTCACTCGTCTTCCTTTCTCTTCTACTTTACTGCATCTGTCAAGCAATAGTCACTTTTGATGAATGATATTAACCAAGCTGATGGAGTCCTGAATGTTGTCTAGGCTGGAAACTCTCTCCCCAAAGAGGAAGTCTTAAAAGTTGCATCTGCAGAATCCAAGGAATCTCCTCGTATGCAGGTAAATGGTATGCAGTTAGAAATGGTCTGATGGATATTGGAAGTAAATTGCCCTTAAAGATAGCCAGTTATTTTACAAACTTGGTCTCACCTGATATGTAAAGATGACATCCATTTTGTATGACAGGAGCCCCGCAAGACAAATCTATACACCTCTGACCAATTTATTTTGGGTTTCTTAAAGGTTTTTGCAAACTAGAAAAAAAACAGTGCAAAAACACATTCCCATATTGTAGACAATGCAAAAAACAAAAAAATAATGTATTTTATTAAAACCTGTTATCCTGACATATTTTTACCCCACTTCATGCTAAGACTACAGCATTGTAAGTAGTAAAAAAAGTTTCACCAAGTTCTGTCACAAAGCTTTCTGCTTCAGTCATCCATGGAACATGTACATTCTCTTCAGCAAGACTACATTCCCTGAAAACCCTTTATGGCTGACTATTTATACAGTGCCCAATCCGAAATGCCATTTTCTTGGGTTCAGGGCATGTCTAGTCACATAACTAGGGGTCACTAGCCAAGTATGGCTTCCAAGCCATAGTAGGTTTTAAGACTTCTATATTACCAGTTGAAAATATGTTTATATACTAAAGACTAAAAATTCATAACCTAAGCTTCTATGTCCTTCCTGTAGGGATCGCTTAACCCTCCTGTGGCCAATAGGAAGTTCTCCCTGCCACAGATCATTTTGACCGAATGGACTTCCAATCCACCTTCACCTCCAGATGAAAATTATCCGTATACTGATACAGTTACATACGGTGGTCCTGTAAATATTGGTATCAGTGATGTCTTTATTGAACAGGTGACAGATTGGTCCTACTTGGCTTTGGACAACAAGTCTGAAAACCTCAATTTGTCTGCTGAGTCTGACGATTGTTTAACACGCAATCTCACCTGTCAATCCAGTTTTGCAAATATAGAAGAGGATATTGGAAAAAACACAGAACATGGTATTGTAGGCTTCATGATTTGCAATAATACAATAGTTTCATTATCTACAGAGGAGAAGAATAAGTTATTAGAAGATAAAGATTTCTGTGAAATGACAAAAGAACTAAGAAGTGACGATTCTAAAGAAATTTCCACAGATAAAACCATTATTCAACTTAAAAACAATCCTGTCCCTTTCCTTCCCAATGAAGTACTAGGTCCAAAGGAAGAGCTGTGGGACATGAAGGTGGACGTATTGGGTTTGGAAAAGCAGAGAGAAAAGGTAACCAAGGAAAGTACAGAGAAGAGACCTTCATGTAATGACTATGATGGGCAGATACAAATGAGCAGATCTGACCAGCACTCAAGCTTACCAAAGCCAAGATCTCCTGTGCCAAAACCCAGGCATTTACAGGCACAAACAGCAAAGCCTCAAACAATCAAGAACCCCCATGTTTCTCAACGGATCAACATTGAAGTGTCTCAAATTCAGCAAGATGGAAATTCCAAACTTAGAGTTATTGATGTTCAAAAAATGTTGAACTCTGCTGCAACCAATGAGAGCTGTACACCCCATGCCCCTGAGGACATTGTGACTGGAGATAAATCTCCTGAAAGATGGAAGAGCATGGACATTTGTAAAAACACATACAAACGACTGGATAGCCTGGAGGAAAGCATTCGAGAGCTGGAGCTTACAATTAACGCCATTGGTGTCCGTTCATCTACTGTAGAGCAGACTTTCCTCCATGAGGAGGTGGACTCTACGCCTGAACGAGAGAGTTTATCTGGTCACCTGAATGGGGGAGCCACTAATGTAAAAGCTCTCAAAGAAAAGGACGGCTCTCCCACACATAAACCAAAACCACCTTTACTACCAAAGCCTCAGATCTCTAAGGTTACACTTCAGTTTTTTCTCATGAAGTCTGCCCTACAAATAGATTTGTGGTGTGTCTTATTATGATAAAATCTTACAATAATTTATATTATAAATCTGTAGCATACTTAACTATCCCATACACTTACAGTAGCCGGGGTCTGCGCCAGCACTGGGCATACCTGGGCGATTGCCGGGGCCCAGAGCTGCCGGCAGGGCCCATATAAAGCTGTATCTAATGAATCCATAGGGGGCGAGGGGGGCTTTATTTAAAATAACCATGAGGCGGCTGTTTGGGATGATAAACTAGGGAATATTTTAGGGAACAGGGAACTGTTTTAGTTACTAAAATTTTAATGCCTCCACTTGAATTCACTGAAAAGGGGCCCACTAAAACCTGGAGCCGGCCCTGGCTGTCACTACTGCTCAATACATGTTGTATGCCTCTGGTCACATGCCTCTCTCCCAGCGGCCATCTTTAGACCAGAGCGCAGGGTAATGAGGGGAGCTGACTGTATTACAGGGAGGAGCTGCGGTAAAATATATTACTAACTATGTATAGTGCTGACTCCAGTACTTTTGTAAAGTGGCTATATCCATTAAAGAAAGTAGCCAATATGCATAATATATGATATATTGAACCAATATCTTGGCTGTATTACCTGGTCAGAGCCGCATATTCTACATTACAATTTTTGCAATTGGCTCATTTAAATTTATTTCTATAAACTATAGTACATTTATTCTAGGCATACATTGAAATGATGCATCCCCATAGCATAGAGATTTGAGAAATGTAATACTTAATAATTAATATTTAAGTGTTAAATAATATTTAAGTTAATATTTATTGTTATTTTGTTACCAACTTTAATAGGGGTTGTAGAATGTGCCCACTATCCTGCTTCAATGAAGAGCCTCAGCAACAACTGTGTTTGTATTCTGCATCATAACAGTATATTTAGTATAAAAACACATCACAATCAGCATGAAAAAATGTTATAGGTTTCTCCCTTCTCACAAGCAGAAGGAGGAGCAGGAGGAGCAGTGTGAAACTTTTTTGTTGAAAATACTGCACACATAGATAGTGTTCATTGTATGGACTTTTTAAAGGAAAACTACTAGGAAGAATCTACTATCAGAAGTAGACTTGGTGGTAGATTCCTCCTGCCTGCCTCTGCCCTAATTGCTTTAAATTTAGAGTGGTGTATAAAGTAGATTCTTCGATATTGGAATTATTTGGTAAAAGATATAATACAACAGGATTCCATCAATAACTGATTGGCTGACATGGACAATAATACTTTACTCTATTTTTTCTGTGAATCCAGCATTACTGAATGCGTGCATCAGGTTTGGCAAAATGTTACTAATTGGGCAAAGCTTTCACAGGTGTGTGACCCCATTGGTCAGTACATCATCTCTGTCTGACACATATTGTCTGGGAATGCCAAATGCTGCAGGAAGCAGATAAGTCACAGGAAACAGTAGAGTTCCTCCCTGGACGTGTCTGTCTATTAGAAATGCAGGGCTAAGTTCACACCTGCGTCTGCTGGCACCGTCCATGTCCTGATGTGGCCAAAGAGTCATGCAAAGAGCATTGCAACAAGTCTTGGTCAAGGACATTTTCTGCTGTGGTGTTGGAAGCAATTGTTTCAGGTTCAATTGGGGAAAATGTTGACTTGTGCTCCTCATGGTTCATGGTAAAACCATCCAAGCATGTTACAAAGCCTTGTTTTATATAATCAGATCGTTTTCATATATATTTGTGTCTTTCAAGCCTCTTATAATGTGAGGATTTAGCTTTTTGCATAGACATTTTTTGCCTTTTTTCTTTGCAGAGTGGGGGTATGTCAATTCCACCTATGAAGATGGTTAATCCAGTAGGTTCACGGCTAAAGAGCGTCCAACAAAGCAGCGGAGACAAGAGCAACAAGCACTCCAAACAAAGGATGGAGTACATGAGGATCCAGGGCCACCAGCAGGTAGTTTATCTCTAGAGAAGATGTAAGCACAAGGTTAGCACACACTGGCTCCCCTCTCATGTCTCATCTTATTCCTGCATCAGTCTGTGTGTTGCACCTTGTCACCAGCTCAGGGCCATCATTGTGGTAGAAGACAACTTCTTGCCCACCGCTTGATTACTTCTGAGAACAGAGCCATATTACAAGGGACATGTGTACATGTGTATGATATTAATTCCATTGAACATCCCATTAGAACATGTTCCATAAGATGACCCCAATCTCTCATGCTCTGTCTACCCTCCACCACATACATGTATGGAAAGAACTCAGTTAAAACATGTGAACCCAGTTTTCATGTTAACATAAGTGGCACTATAAGTGGGCGGCCAGTTGGGAGTGGGTCCCCTACTAATCATGAAAACAAAGAACATGTGCCCCATTAATATGTGGTAGGTCAAGAATATCTGCAGCAACTTGAAGGGGTTGTCCACTTTTGAGTGATATTGTATGTGTAATGAAAAGTTGCGCAATTTTTTGAAAATACTTTCTGTATCAATTCCTCATCCTCCCAATGGATACAAATCTGTCCCTGGTCATGTGATGCCATACAGGTGCGCGGCTCGTTATCACACAGCTCTGATTACTCTCTGTGATGTAAAGAGAGTGTCCACATGTCCAGGGATATAACAAGCCGTGCACCTGTGGGACATCACATGTCCAGGGATATATAACGAGCCATGCACCTGTGGGACATCACATGACCAGGGATATATATAACGAGCCATGCACCTATGGGACATCACATGTCCAGGGATATAACGAGCCGTGCACCTGTGGGACATCACATGTCCAGGGATGTAACAAGCAGTGCACCTGTGTGACATCAGATGACCAGGAATATACCAAGCCGAGAACCTGTGTGACATCGCATGACCAGGGATGTAACGAGATGTGCACCTGTGTAACGTCACATGTCCAGGGTTGTAACGAACCGTGCACCTGTGTGTCATCACGTGACTAGGGACCTGTTTCTTGCGAAGGACAGCAAGCAGAGATCTAGAAACCCATGAGGAATTGATAGTAGAAAGTAGATTGAAAAATTGTCTAACTTTTCATTACACAAACAATATCAATTATTTGTCCCCTTTAATTCATCTCCAGGAGAAGCTGAACGCGGTTGTTAACTGTCTTGCCCTGCCCGTTTGTCACCCACTGCTGATCCTAACCCAGTTGTGTGGATTAATCATTGCTGCCATTGGGGCAGATTTATCAAGCTGTCTGAAAGTCAGAATATTTCTAGTTGCCCATGGCAACCAATCACAGCTCCCCTTTAAAATATTCATGAGCACTGGTAAAATGAAAGCCGGGCTGATAAGACAGCTTGATAAATCTACCCCATTGTTCTTTAGATATGTGATGAGGAAATTGCTGTACCTCCCCATACCCCTCCCCCCCTCCCCCCTCCCAAAAAAAAACATTGTTTATTCTCCAAATGGGTGCAAAAATATAAAATTTTATTGGTGCCATAAAAAATTTTTTTAATTTTTTTGTCTAAAACATACATTGATATAAAAACTATATTCGGTACATTTGGTATTTGTAATTTTGGCAACTTAAAGAATAAAGCAATTTGTAAGGGAAAAAGGTGGGAGATGCAAGCACTAAAAAAAATATAAAAAATGAAAACTATCACCTATAGCCTCATCCTTATCTACCATCAAAATCAAACATCATAAAGCAGGGGCACTTACTCATAGATCCAGGCCCGTGACTGTGGAAATATTCTTTTTTTTTTATGATGGTATCTTTTGAGTTTTATTATTGAGTCTTTTATTTAGCAGTTTTCAAGACAAATACAATCACCAGTATGGCTCGCAGGCCACTTTTAAACAAACATATATTGAGCTGATTAAGTTTCATTTAAAATTGTTGAAATATTCTTGTATTTGTTATCCTCCTTCCTTCTAAAATCAACTTTTACAATGAAATGAATAAAATGAAATCAACTTTTTAAATTAAAATTTTAATGGGCGTGTTACTAGGGTGTTAGTAACTGGGGTTGTTACTAGATCCCCTCTATTCTGCAACTTCACAGACTATTAGGCTGTCTTCCCTGCCCCTCAGCCTGATGAAATCTCAGGACAGGAGAGGAAGTTTCAGCACACAGTGGGAGGGGGTATGTGCTCTTTCCACACTGTAATAGCCTGTGAATCTACAACATGGAGGGACTGTAGTAATGCCCAACCTTCAAACTCATTAGCACAATTTTAAAATTTGTTTTTAGAAGGAGGGGGGCCATTTATTACCCCAGTCACAGTGCCTAGATCTAGTGTCCCTGGTTTATCATGCTTGATTTAAATTGTAGATTTCCTTTAAGGGATGAAATGTAATCATTTTGGTGACATTTATATAATTTTACATGTTGCTATCTAAAAAATAAGACTGAAATTTTCTAGGTTTAACTTTTTCAGCTAAGGGCTCCTTCACACGAGGGACAGGGACAGGGGCCGATATGGGGCCATATAATGGTTCCCATTGACATCTTTGGCTCCCAGTCACTATGACGTGCACGCCCGAAATACAGGAAATGAACGGGCTATCGCTTCTCTATGGAGAGGGGAGGGAAGGTTACGGTCCTGGGTAACATACACCGTGTAAATGTACCCTATTATGGGGAGATTTATCATCTAGTTTCTGAGGTAAAACTGTTCTAGTTGCCCATGGAAACCAATCAGAGCTCAGCTTTAATTTTATAAACAGCGGTGGGAAAATGAAAGCTGAGCTTTGATTGGTTGCCATGGGCAACTAGAACAGTTCTGCTCTAAGAGACTTGTGATAAATTTCCCCCTAAGACTCTACTCTGTGCTGGTCACACAATGTCCACATCACTCTCTAACAGAAGTGTACGGCTCTGATGGGTCCAAGTGGCTGGAAACAATGGGGCACATGCACCAGTTTTTTTGTTGGACTTTGCACTTTCTTTTAGGTGCAAACTGCTTGCACGGGTGTCACATGTGACTGTTTTGTGGAACATAAAGGGGGTGTTCTGGTGCTCAGTCAGACCGTGCACCAGATTAATCATGCAAAGTCTGACAGAATTGGGTTGCATGCCCCATGTTAAAGGTGCACCAAAAATACTGTTGCACTCTATAGGAGCAGTGCAGGGAGCCCCAGATTCATGAAGAACGTGCGCCAGAAATCCTGATTCTTGCACCCTCTGCATTATACACAGTCAAACTGCACATAGTACAGACTGCACTGTTCTAAGTAAATGTGCCCCAATGTCTCCGGCACAATAGGTTATACAGTACCTTTAAGTAGCAGTAAATATAGCCTTTATTTTCCACTATTGACAATTATTTCACGTGGACACATGTACATGTCTGTGGTGATGAAAGATTTGCTCCATCTTTGCAGCCACTTCTACACGGCTACCTACACTATATTCCTTACAAAGTCTCACATTTTTGTGTTGTTTTCTACTTTCTTGTAATTTTTTTTGTTGATTTGTTTTTCTAAAACAACAGCTTTCCCTTCGCACTCTCTCTAATTAAATCATCACATTTCTGATGAGCTGCCAAATTTATTATTCTTTTCTCCTTTATTCTGTTACTCAAGTAGAGGTAAAATGATATGGTTAACCTCTTTTTATCTCATTGCCTCCTCTTTTCTATTCTTCCATGACCATTACTCAGTCCTCCTAGTCCCAACCTGTTAACTCCACTATGAATTTCCTAATTACATAAAGTGCAAGATATCTTTCATCTAGAATTTTCTTCTATACATTTAGCACTTGTTAATTCCTACACACTATTATTACTATTTACTATACATAATTATTTATAATCTTACGCATTTTCCCAAATTATTTATAGGAGTATTCCAGATTCATAAAATGAGGGTACCACGAAAAACAGAGAAGGGCCTATACTGTTCTGTTCTCAGGCCGCAGACAATCACAGGTCATAAATATTATTGTAATCTAATTAAAAAAGTGACCTCATGCTGTTACAATATGCCATCGGACTAGAGGAGGTCCAAGAAAGTGGTCATTGAATGTTTATGAAACTGTTTGGCCTCTTTTGAGTATTCAAAACTTGAAAGGGGACACAATGCATTTGGTTGAAGTTGTATAGGTCACATGTCATATCCTAGAAAAAAATATAAGACTAAGACAAACCCTTTTCATATTATATTATAGGACTCTCTAATGAGAGTTAAAGGACATCTAACATTCAAATTTCAGATGGTAGACTTTCCAAATTTACTAAAAAAAACAAAATTAGCATAAATATGCTAATGAGCTGGAGACGTTCCAGCCTACATCACAGGAGCGCCCCTTGACGCCAAAGCTAATTAAATATGCACACACCTCCACACTCTGAAGTTTAGCCTGGTCCCGCTCGCTAATCCGTAGTAGCATCAGAGGAGTGGAGGATCCTAGGTGGAGGCGTGCATATATAATTAGTCTTCAGAGTCAAGCGCTCCGGTTAGAGGTCCTCCTGCTCATTAGCATGCTTGTATTTATTTTAGGGCTTATGCTATAGTATATTTCATTGTTAAAATGCACATCCAAAACTATTTCCAAATTTGAATTTATCCCTGTTAAAAAAAAAATGTAAAAAATTGTATGAAACGTTTTTTACTTAAATTTAATCAGGTTGGAAACACCACATTAGCTGGTGCTTGCATAATAGTAAGTAGCGTGTAGACTGAGATGGACACTATAGTGCCTGTACAAATCAAGATCGGTAGGGTTCTGACTCACCAATCAGCAGATACCAACACCCTCCTAAAACCAAAATAATAGCAGAGAATGGACCCAAACATTCAGTTCTGTTCTGTGTACAGTACCTATCCCAAGGAAACAGATACGTCTATACATTTGTAAGTTGCTTTGGCTATGTATTTTCATGTAGGAATATTTTGACCCAGCACAGGAGGCCACATTGGAAAAGGATTCCCATCTATACGGACATCCATTTAATTTGATGGCCATGTGTAATATTGTACATTTTGCAGGGATAAGTATTGCCCCCCACAGTACAGCCATTGGTTTCAGAAGGAGGCCCAGCAGTGGTTAGGTGATTGCTGGGTGCTTTAGTTTAGTAAGATATGACAGACCCAAAAATGTCCTCTTTTTGCATCATCTTTCTTTTTTACACTTCACTCCACCAATTAGCTGGTGCTTGCATAATAGTAAGTAGCGTGTAGACTGAGATGGACACTATAGTGCCTGTACAAATCAAGATCGGTAGGGTTCTGACTCACCAATCAGCAGATACCAACACCCTCCTAAAACCAAAATAATAGCAGAGAATGGACCCAAACATTCAGTTCTGTTCTGTGTATAGTACCTATCCCAGGGAAACAGATACGTCTATACATTTGTAAGTTGCTTTGGCTATGTATTTTCATGTAGGAATATTTTGACCCAGCACAGGAGGCCACATTGGAAAAGGATTCCCATCTATACGGACATCCATTTAATTTGATGGCCATGTGTAATATTGTACATTTTGCAGGGATAAGTATTGCTCCCCACAGTACAGCCATTGGTTTCAGAAGGAGGCCTAGCAGTGGTTAGGTGATTGCTGCGTGCTTTAGTTTAGTAAGATATGACAGCCCCAAAAATGTCCTCTTTTTGCATCATCTTTCTTTTTTACACTTCACTCCTCCGATTGACTTCATCAGTTCAGAATCCAGTTGTCTCTGTGTTGGTGGGAATGTTGCTCTCCTAATTTCCTCAGTCTGTTTCTCCTTCTCCTTTCCAGGCAGCTAGATCATCTAAAGAGGCTGGTAATGTGAATGAGAATAACCCTGGATCGGATAAAAATGCACCTTCTCGAACCTCTATCCCTGTACTGACTTCCTTTGGTTCAAGGAACTCCTCTATTTCCTTCTAAATGATCAACTTTGCAAGTTTTTATTCAACTGTGCTCTTCTCACCTGAATCCTCCTTCATGCTCCTTGAAGTGTAGACTTATTACGTTGGCCAATTTCTTCTGGCTGAGAGTCACGTCACTGATATTTTTCCCCACTCTGCGTTTCACCAGCTTTGAAGAACATGACACGTCAAAGGGCTGAAACGGCGGAGAGGAGTGTGAGAGACGATGTACAACAGTCAACGCATTCCATGGTGCCTCCCACCTCCCAGGCGTGACTGTTACCACACCTGCAGCTGCTCATCTTTCCAAATGATGTAGATAGGAATCTTCAGAAGCTAGGACTTTACCGGACAGTATCTCGGGGTCCCGAGCATTGTATGTTGCTTTGTTTTTTGTTTTTTTTTGTTTTTGTTTTTTTATTTCTATGCTTAATTTATTTGTTGTTCCTGTAGTTTCTGTGGAAGTCTAGAGATGTCAGGATGATCTTTTTTTTGTGTGTATTGCGTTGCCAGCAATAAGCAAAGACCCCAACCTTACCTAACCCCCTCCCCAAGAGAGCAGATTGTATTTTTTGGGTGTTTGAACTACACCCACATTTTCACAGTAGCCCATATATCAAAGGTAAGTCCGGGTTCTGTGCCACGCCTGGGTTATTAACTGAAAGCACAGATGGGAAAGAAGTGGTGGCTTCCGTGTCACCAGGTGCGTGGTATTACATGATCACTCACACAAGAGTGTGAGATGCCAAGACTGGTGACGCCAACACTGTTATCTACGTCTAGCAATAGCAATTCTCTGACCAGTCATGGGCAGGAGCAGAAGGTGGACTTCAGGGCACAATTTAGAGACGTTCCCGGAGCTTTCATCGTCAATAGGATTGTCACCCTATGGGATTGTTAGGGTATTAACTGTAGGACATTCCTGTGTAACATTGTATAATATAAGCACAGACATTGATAACACTATATGTGAAGTGTGTGTGTGTGTTGGTGAATTGTGCGTCTAAGAAAGTGTGTTTTATGGACAGGGGAGAGACCTGAAGAACAAGTCACTCTATTTAATTTGCTACTGTCGATTCACGCACCGTGCGCTTAGCTTCTTGGTTTTTTTTTTGTAAATTGTTTCATTATTTTGTACAAACAGAGGTCGAGTTTCTATAAATATAATGAACACCCTATAACGTCACATCTCAGATAAACAATCGAGCTCTTTCCATGCAGTAAAAGCATCCTACCTTTTTTTATTGCATTACAAACAAACCTATATATACATATTATATATAAAATAAATACCAAATATAAAATATATATGTACAATTTTAAAGATTTCCTTTTATGGTGCTGAGAGGGGTTGATTGAACAGGGTAATTCCATATGTGGGAAGGGTTAAAATAAATTTGACCGCCAGAGATTTATTCCAAACTTACTGTATGATGCCTGATGCAGGGTTGTAAGGTTTGTACAGGGTTCCCATACCTGTCCCTCCTGGTTCTGATCAAATTTATTGTATTGGAATTATCTACTAGACATAGAGCATCAATATGTAAATGATATATATCTCATTCTGCCCTAAATAACCCGTTATTAATGCAGCACAAGGACAGATCAATCACACTTTCCAGAGGAATTCTATCAATGTACTAGAACGATAAATTTTTGGAGCAAATGTATTTATTTTTTTTAGATGTATTTAAATTCTATTTTAGAAGGATTATGTCATAAAATACAGATTTTATGGGAACGTGCAGCAGCAGCTTAAATGGTTGAAATATGCCCAAATATAACACCCAGGACACAAGGGCCTAGTGTTTCTTTCCCCTCCTCGCCCCTTCTCTAAACTTATAGGCCAGTAACCCATTTCCCTATGTGCTGGTTCTCCCAAAAATGGCACCACAACAAAATGTAGCTCCCACTCTCCAAGAACCTGATAGCAGCCAATCATTTACCTCTATGGTTTATCTGCCTTGTAGAAACCTCTAACAATGTGACCTAAAGGAGTTTCCCCACAATGGACATGTATCATAGTTGGTAAAAGTCTAACTAGTTTTTACAAACTCACTACTTGCTACTCACTCATGACCAGGGCCGGGTTAATAGCATCAGGGACCCTGGGATGTATGAACATTTTGGTTTGACCAGTACTTCCTACATGCAATGCCAGAACCAAGATTTTCAAAAAAGGAGGGAGGTCATTTGTGTTGGGTTAAGGACATTTGGAGAACTTTCAAAGGTTCTTGATGGGTTTTTGTATATACGTGTGTTGACAGTCAGCACAAATGACGAAGGTCAGGAACGAGTAAAACTTGGTGGGTAGTTTGGGAAGCCCCGGACTGCCACCTTAACCCAATGAAGTGGTGGTCAAGCATAGGTCCTGCGACTGTATACATTGTCATTGGGACTGACTAGACAGCCTGTTTATGACAGAGCACTGGCTGCTTGAATTGAACTCACTCCTTACAACACAACCGTGCTAGAGGCCACCATCACAAACCCTCGGTGATCAGATATGTATCATCTCTCCTGTGCATAGCTGATAAATGGCATTGTGGGAAAAAGCACAAAAAAGCCAGAATCCTGAGAAATTGTGACTAAAAGTCGCAGCTCAATATCCGCTGAGCAGACACAACGCATTTCAATAGTGGTATCCAGTCTGTGGCTGTGGGAAGAAAATGAGAGTTATAGCTTTGCATCAGATGGAGATCCACAGACTGGTTTGGGAAATGATAAAGATGTATCTGGGAATAGTAGCCATCAGATGTTCTTGTAGAATTCATGATGTTACTAGCATTTGCAGATTATAAATATTTCCATTCCTAAGATTCTTTTATAAGTTTCAATGAGTTCTGACTGTGCTTATGCCCCCCTATACACAATGAATAAGAGACTGTTCCCAGTAATAATAGCATCGAGGAACAACTGACTAGACAGCAGTAGGATACATGCACCATTCTAGGGGATCGCTCCTTTACAATGATTATATAGAGGGATTTTTCCTTTTTGTTTATCCCGTAAATCCACATCATCTATCAGACAGTGGGAGAAATACATGTTCTGGGACACTTAATCACTGGATCTGTAATCTGAGTATACCCTATAGATAAACTTATATATTATTTATAAACTATAAATACAGTATTTCCCTCCAAATGTTATGAGAAATACATATATTTCAGAATGTTCTATTTATGTTACAGTGTTTCCTATACATTTACATTCTATGGAATATATATTGCCTATAGTCAATCATTTTGCATACGTTCCCTACAAGGATGGCCTAACCAGACGCTTCAGTTCTGCCCTGTATTAATGACCAGTATTTATACACATTGTTTGACGTAAGAAAAGCTGCGTCCTATGTACATGGCATGTTCCATATAGCGATAGAAGTCCCGCCACTGTGTTCTTTAATATACCATCTACAGAATAATGGAGATAGACCATTCAGATATATTGGGGCAGATTTATCAATCAGTCTGAAAGTCAGAATATTTCCAGTTGCCCATGGCAACCAATCACAGCTCAGCTTTCAAATTACCAGTGCTCATGAATATTTTAAAGGGGAGCTGTGATTGGTTGGGCAACTAGAAATATTCTGACTTTCAGACTGCTTGATAAATCTGCCCATTGTCTTCTCTGTCCCCATTGGTAATTGTGCATAATTCTATTTATAAGGCCCTCCCCCCCCCCCCAATTACAAAATGTTTGCTGGTCATAGAAAAAGTGCATCTCATGGGTGTTATGTGATTATGGTAGTGTGTTATTAAAGGGGTTGTGCTACACCAAATATTGCCTGCCAAAAACTCAAGAGTATTGGAAATGAACAAAGTAAATCATTTCTCAGTCTGGAAGGTGAATATGAACAAAACGAAACGCCAAATGATTAACACCCGAATGGATATTTATAGAAGCGAATGTAACTGATCCTTATTGGGTGACAGTTCTCCTCACATAAGCAGCTATGTGCTACCACCAATATGCAATCCTTAAAGGGACAATCCAATGATTGTATCATTCTAGAATGAAATCTACATCCTCTAGTTTTTGGCAAGTCATTTTTGCTTTAAGGACAACACCTTTAATAGTCAACGAAATACCATAAAGATTAAGGTGGAATGACCCATAACTTGTCACAAAGGTTAGCAATCCATGGAAGGACATGATGGCGGCTAAAGTAATGTAAAGCCTATGAATTCAGCAGAACATAGCAATGTTTGGCTACATGCACACTAATGTGTGCAGGTCACGGGCTGCAAACAACAGGCCCGTGGTCTCTTGTTTGTGGCCCATGTATCATTGAGTGGAGCTGATGCCCACAGAGAATACTGCCCGAGCTGGAGAAACAGACAGGAATAGGACCTTACACACTGGGCTGTGGAAACCACAGTTGTGTGTATGAGGCCATAGAAGTAAATGAGGGCCTGTGCTATCTGCTAAACCAACGACTAGCAAACGACCCCAAAATGTGTTAGTGTGCATGAGGCCTTACAAAAAAATTAATTGTACAAATTGGTAACACTGGTATATGAGGTCTATATACATGTAAGGAGAGACTAATTAGCTATAAGTTATTTCATTATCCAATTAAAATGATCCAATTGTCTCCTTCCCCTTTAACATTTACCATTCTACATGGGATGCGAGTTGTGTATTACAGTCAGTGGCGTAACTAGAAGCTGATGGGCCCCAGTGCAAAGTCTATACCGGGCCCCGACTATAATGTACGGTTTATAGTAATAGTCTTCTCATATGGGAAAGTGACACCATAAGGGCCCCCTAAACCTCTTGTGCCCGGGTGCAATCGCAACCCCTTAACCCCCTTAAGTTACGCCACTGATTATAGCTCAGCTTATCTTAAGGGAATGGGCTCATCTTTAGTGCCCGCCACAACACATAAAGGAGACGGTTTCTTTTGTTCTGATCCACTAAGTTGACAGAAGTATTGTACACTGTGCACTTAACCACTGATCCTCAGCTACTTAGAAATGACACCGAGCTGCTTTATGTCTTTATATTTTTGTAAACTGTGTACAAACTGAGGGTAGAAAAAAACCCTTCATTGTTCATGTCCTAAAAAAAATTCTGATAATTTTGGACTCCTCCATGTATCCAGTCTGTTGTCAGATTGTGTGAACTAATGACAGAAAATAATTGACCCTGCATAACTTACCTTGTTATTATGAAGCACACGTTACCCATTTAATATGGCAATATTATGGCTTATTCACATTTTGGGGAATGTTCTGTACAACACTGTGGCCTACATCCAGGGACTAGCTATACCCTGTCTGCACAATGTGTTTTATGGAATTTGAGTAAACACCAAAGTGTGAATAAGTCACATATCGATGACAGAACCATATTGAACAATGGTGATCATGAACGAGGAAGCATGCGGACATCAGGTTTTTGCATGATAAATTTAGCAATATTGTCTCTATGTTGTGAAATTTAAATAAAATAAAAAAAGAAAAAGATATAGGGCATAAAATTGACTCGAGGGGGAAATATACATTTTGTTTTTCTTTTATTCCTTTTACGAAAAAAAACAAAAACTTCTATCTGAGCATGGTTAATATTTGTGAAAT
Organism: Engystomops pustulosus; assembly: GCF_040894005.1. Lineage (NCBI taxonomy): Eukaryota > Metazoa > Chordata > Amphibia > Anura > Leptodactylidae > Engystomops > Engystomops pustulosus. The sequence continues at coordinate 144,503,949 of NC_092416.1, forward strand.
GTTCAAGGCCTCTCAAAGCGTCTCTCTTCGCAGTGATTCTGGGTAATGATGTCATTTTGTACAGTCAATGCTACAATTGTAGAATATAGCTCTATGTATAAATATATGGATGCCATAAATATTCCGTGAAAAAAAAAGAGAATTTATGTTGTGTTGTTCTTTTGTGTGGGCTTTTAGTTTTCTCTTTGCAGGCAGCACTTTCTCTCTGTCCTTCGAAATCTATTGGAATATATGTATATTCTCTTCATCTCTAAAGGACCATCACTTTATATGACCTTCTCTAACCGCATGAATGTTCCTTATTCACATAAATCCATACCTTGTGCTCCAGTTTTATTCTCCACCAGGGCACAGTCAGATTTTGGGGGGAGCAATGTCTTTAGGCAATAGCTCATGAAGCTGCATAATTAGACACATACTTGTCAAAAATGTACATGTTTACCCCCACCCCACCTCAAAGTCAGGTACATAAAACCTACCCGTAAGGCGCACAAAAAATCCTTTGATTTTCTCAGAAATCAAAGGTGCTCCTTTTAAACCAGTGCGCCTCATATATGAAGCGTAGTTACAGACAAAAGCTGCCTTGAACTGTGCAGGTCTGCCACCTGCTGGTCATTCATCCTTATAATCAGGTGCGCCTTATAGTCCGGTGCACCTTATATATGAAGCCTAGTTACAGACAACAGCTGCCTTGAACTGTGCACAGGTCTGCCACCTGCTGGTCATTCATCCTTATAATCAGGTGCGCCTTATAGTCCGATGCGCCTTATATATGAACCTAGACGCTTTAGCAGGCAGTTATTGATTGTGCGCCTTATAGTCCCAAAAATATGCTATGTATTATTATGTATTGTACAGCAAGAGACACTGTGAGGAGTATGAAACTTTGTACAATTTAACTTTTAGATGGCTTTATTAAATCTACCCAATTGTCTGTCTGTCTTCTCGAGTGGTTCCTACTGGTAGTTATATGACCATGTTAGAGGTGTCTGACATTTGTCTGTAATGCAAGTATGAAATTATGATTTTTATGCTGGATTGGTCAGGTTTTAGCCCTCTTGCTATGCGACTATCAGTTGTGATAGTTCTATTGTTATGAGAGTTGCCAGATTTTCACAGCTCTGAGCTACTTCCTTGAAACACATCAGTGAAATTCTGATGGCAGACGAGTGTTTTCCATTTTTTGTTCAGCCACAACTCGGATAAGAGCATCTGTTAACACAAGTGACTATCAAGAAGTAAAAGTTTTGTCTAATGTATGAGAAAATTGGTTGTGTGGGCAAAGGACCTAACACTTAAAGGGAAACTCCATTACAAACTAATCCACTGTGTCATCCATGGTACAGAAGTTTGTGACCTCAGATAGAAAGTGCACAAAATGTACACAATGCAGATTTATTACAAGCGCGGGGGGATACTGAGATGCCCTGGTGGTTGGTTCAAATCATTTACTTTCAGATGTGATGTAAACGACAACACGTTTCAGGTTGTGTATTGCTCCCTTCTTCAGGTCCAAATTAGGATGACTAAAAGTAACATAAATAACTATATAATTACAGAAATGGACATAGAATTCTAAAAGGAGTATAAAATACACAAAGATACGATACGAAAGTGGACAAAATCCTATATATGATAAAAAAGCATGATGCAAGAGTGGGCAAATTGATATATTTTATCAAAGTGGATCAACTCAAATATATAGAAAATATATAGTAAGGACATATAAAAGGTAAAAAATGTTTTTTATATACAAAATAAATACATGCATGGTAAATGTAAATTTAAAATAAATTAAAATATATATATATATATATACATATAGATGCAATATCGCACAGTAAAATGGATCAATAACATAAAAAGGACAATAACCTGCATTCATAAGCCCTGGGTGTCAATAACAGAACTGGATCGCCCCCTTCAATGCACACATTTGCAACACATATGTGGTGCAAACACTTCTTAAAGGACATCTACCATCATTTTCTCGGTGGTAGACTGTCCCCTATGCCACCCTCGGTACCTTATGCTCTCCATGGAGCCTCTTTGCACTTCCTCCGGGGCCCCAGTGGTATAGAGAAACTCAACTTTTATATCTATTGATAAAAGCCAGAGGCGCTCAGGGTCTTGTCCGACACGCTCCTCCTGGCTCCGCTGGAGGTTAATCTATGCACGCAAAGCCCTTAGTAAATGTGCCCCTATGTATTTTCTATATATTTATGAGTTGATCTACTCTCGTACTATATATACAAATTTGTCCAATTTTTTATCATGTATTTACATGTTTTATATACTCTTTTTAGAATTCTATGTCCATTCCTGTACTAATAAAGTTATTTACGTTACATTTAGTAAGCCGAAGAAGGGACTAGTACGCCTCCGAAACGCAGTCCTTTGCATCACATCTGAAAATAAGTGACTTGAACCAGCGAGCAGTGCATCCCAGCTTTTTTTCCACATTGCAATATGTCTTTATTCCGATGCTGTTGCAGGGTTTGGCTGCAGCTTATGCTTCATAACCAGTAACAGCACCACAGTATATTTTCTTTGCATGCCTTGTATGGTATATATGTATTTTGTATTGTCAGTTTGGCTGTGTAGGTTTTATTTTTTTCTCAATTTATTACAGTCTACATTTTAGTCAGCGCAAAAGTGCAAATCTGGACCCAGTGTAGAGCTTTACGCCTAAGCCCTCATTCACATGGCCAATGTTTTTGCCAATTGATTCAACAACAGTGCACAGACAAATTAATTGAAATGGGCCCATGTACGCGTTGAGGTTTTCGCAGATCCATGCGACAGATATCATTGACACGTAACGAGTAACAAACCTAGAACCACCGATCAGCACACAATCATTTGCAAGTAGGGAATTGGCTGGTTTTTAAAGGACATCTATCACCAAATCAAGGACTGTAAACCAAGCACACTTACATGCTGGTGTGTGCCCCCTCTGACAGGATCTGCTCTTCTTGTAGCTTCTTAGCTAGGTCCATAGGAGTTAATGGAGCCTGGAGCCCCTCAGGCTCATTTGCATAATTCAACACCCCTATTTTTTTCTTAAAAATAAGGGCATTAGAAGCTAAAAGAAGAGCAGATCCTGCCAGAGGGGGCACACACCAGTATGTCTGTATGCTTGGTTTACAATCCTTGATCTGGTAAAAGATGTCCTTTAACTATACATCCAATTCCTGACATTAAATGACATCTACCACCAGGATCAAGTATTGTAAACATACTAGTGTGTGCCCCCTCTGGCAGGACCCTCTCTTCTTTAGGCTTCTTTTGCCCTAGTTTACAAGAAAAAAATGCTGTAAAAATTATGCAAAATGATCCTGAAGGGCTCCAGGCTCTATAAACATCTGTGTAGTACAGAGCCCCTTAGGCTAATTTGCATAATTTTAAAAAGCCTTTTCTTGTAAAAAACAGTGCAAAAGAAGCTAAAGGTAGAGCAGATCCTGACAGAGGGGGCACACAACAGTATGTCAGTGTGCTTGGTTTACAATCCTTCATCCTGATGGTAGATGTCCTTTAAGGTAAGTATAGGCCAGATAGACTATTAGTATATACACTCACTGGCCACTTTATTAGGTACACCTGTCCAACTGCTCGTTAACACTTAATTTCTAATCAGCCAATCACATGGCGGCAACTCAGTGCATTTAGGCATGTAGACATGGTCAAGACAATCTCCTGCAGTTCAAACCGAGCATCAGTATGGGGAAGAAAGGTGATTTGAGTGCCTTTGAACGTGGCATGGTTGTTGGTGCCAGAAGGGCTGGTCTGAGTATTTCAGAAACTGCTGATCTACTGGGATTTTCACGCACAACCATCTCTAGGGTTTACAGAGAATGGTCCGAAAAAGAAAAAACATCCAGTGAGCGGCAGTTCTGTGGGCGGAAATGCCTTGTTGATGCCAGAGGTCAGAGGAGAATGGGAAGACTGGTTCGAGCTGATAGAAAGGCAACAGTGACTCAAATCGCCATCCGTTACAACCAAGGTAGGCAGAAGAGCATCTCTGAACGCACAGTACGTCGAACTTAGAGGCAGATGGGCTACAGCAGCAGAAGACCACACCGGGTGCCACTCCTTTTAGCTAAGAACAGGAAACTGAGGCTACAATTTGCACAAGCTCATTGAAATTGGACAGTAGAAGATTGGAAAAACATTGCCTGGTCTGATGAGTCTCGATTTCTGCTGCAACATTCGGATGGTAGGGTCAGAATTTGGCGTCAACAACATGAAAACATGGATCCATCCTGCCTTGTATCAACGGTTCAGGCTGGTGGTGGTGGTGTCATGGTGTGGGGAATATTTTCTTGGCACTCTTTGGGCCCCTTGGTACCAATTGAGCATTGTTGCAATGCCACAGCCTACCTGAGTATTGTTGCTGACCATGTCCATCCCTTTATGACCACAATGTACCCAACATCTGAAGCAGGGGTCAGGAACCTTTTTGGCTGAGAGAGCCATAAGCGCCACATATTTTAAAACATAATTCCGCGAGAGCCGTACAATATGTTTAAAGGGACACTGACAGAACAATCGCTCCAGCAGTCATTAGTACAGCAGGGATTATCCCCCCCTGCTGTACTAAGCCACCACTGGACAGAAACAATGCTAATTCCCTGTAAAAAATAAAAAAAAATTATATTTTACATTTGAGCTTGTGATGCAGGGCATCTTGTCCAGGACCCTGGTTTCTTTTTAATGTGCTGCCTGGATCTGGCTTCTTCCCACCTGACGATGAGAGATGCAGCTTTCAGGCCTGCGCAGAAGAAGGAAGAGGCCAGAGTGCTGAAGGAGATGTCCTGCATAGCAAGCTCCAATGTAAGTTATCTATTTTTTATTTTACAGAGAATTACCATTGTTTCGGACCAGTTGTGGCTTTGTACAGGAGGGAGGAATACTCCTTACTGTACTAAGTGACTGCTGGAGCAATTTTTCTGTCAGTGGCCCTTTAAAAGTGTTGGTCTTAAATAAAGTGAACAAAAAAAGTGGGTGCTAAAGCACAACTTCTTACTATGGTACAAACCAGCCGGTACACCCAGGGTAACAAACAATTTAACTTTATTAAATAGTTTTACATGAAGTGCAAATTCTTTTTTTTATAAAATAATAACGTTTAATGCTGTTGTTAACCAACAATAACAAACTTTCTACTATTAATGTGACTTCTGGTGCTGCATGGACTTGCTGATGGCTTGTTGTAGTCTGGTTGATACGTGGTGAGGTTAAGCTTCATGCAGGCATTGAGACTTCCATCCGTTAAACGTGACCGTATGTTAGTCTTAATGTGCTTTAGATGTGAGAAAGACTGCTCACAAGCATAAGTAGAGCCAAACATTGTCAGTACAGCAATACCCACACGCTGCAGTGTGTGGTATGTGACAGGAAGCGCGTTCCAAGTTTTGACAATCAGCTGGTCTGCATGTTGAAGTTGTTTCATTTCTCTCCACTTGTGTTTGCTCGCCAACTCTGCTTGCTGTCGTGTGAGTTTTTCCAAATCTTCATTAAGTGAAAGAAACTTATTCACCCACATGTCTGAGGCCTTCAGGTCAGCAACTTGTAGTTCAAAATCTCTGACAGAGACACCGGGGATGTAACTCAGGTCAGTGCTGTCCAGTGCACACTCGTGTGGATGGGTGATGAACTTAAAAAGACGAGTGTGCTCCCGAAATTCTCCAAAGCGTGCTTTGAATGTCTGCAGAAGATGAGATGTGAAGCCTGTTAGCTGCTGAATATCCAGATGTTGAGCAGGGTCATTTGCTGTGCATGCATCCTTAAACTCTCCCAGTTTTTCAAAGTGCAATAAACGACCCGTTTTAATGTCCGTGATGAACAGTTCTAGCTTATTTTCAAATGCAAACACAGCTTGTTGAAGTGATAAAATTGTATTTCCAACACCTTGCATTTTCACATTGAGCTGGTTCAGATGTTCAGTCATGTCCACAAGATAATAGAACTTCAGGAGCCATTCGGTGTTGGATAACTCAGGATGCTCAACATTTTTCATTTCAAGAAAAGTCCGTATTTCACTCAGACAAGCCGCAAAACGACTGAGCACCTTCCCTCTTGACAACCAACGCACATTGCTGTGCAGAAGCAGACCACCATAATTATTCCCAACCTCATCCAGCAGTGCTTTAAACTGACGATCATTTAAAGCCCGGGCAACAATAAAGTTGACTACCTGTATGACAAGTGACATCACTTCACCAAGCTGCTCGCCAAACATTTCAGCACAAAGCGCCTCCTGATGTAGGATGCAGTGAAAACTTAGGATGGGTCTCTTTTCATGTTCACGAAGAAGGGCTACAAATCCTTTGTTTTTTCCCACCATACATGGAGCACCGTCGGTACACACTGAAACAAGTTTATCCATCGGTAGATTTTTTTCTTTAGCAAACTCAGTGAAAGACTTGAACAAATCATCCCCTCTGGTTGTCCCCTTCAGAGGCAAAACGGCAAGACTTTCCTCATGCAGTGTGTCACCGACAGCATACCTTGCAATTACACTAAACTGAGATATGTGGCTCACGTCAGTTGACTCGTCCAAAGCAAGGGAAAAAAATGGAGCTGCATTTATGTCCTTCACTTGTGATGCCTCAATCTGATTTGCCATCATGATGGCACGATCATGAACAGTTCTTGCTGACAGAGGCATGTCTTTTATCCTATTGATTATCTTGCTTTTATCAGAAAAATCGTCAAAAAGTTCATTGGCAACATCAAGCATGAACTTTTTGGCATACTCCCCATCTGTGAATGGCTTTCCATTTCTGACAATCGCTAAAGTACCAGCAAAGCTAGCCGAATTCCAGTCTCCTTGTTGGGTCCAAACACGAAGTTGCTGCTGACTAGCTTGCACTTTGCACAGTAGCTCTTGGCAGGCTTTTTTCCTGCTGTCTCCTGCAGGATATTTTGATGCAAATGAAGCATGGCGTGTATCGAAGTGCCGCTTGATATTTGAACGTTTCATTGATGCAATTTTATCATTGCATATTAGACAGACAGGTGAACCTGCTCTCTCCACAAAGGCAAATTCCTCTGTCCATTCCTGCTGAAAAGTACGATACTCCTCATCCTTTTTTCTTTTAGCCATCTTCTTCAATAAAGGGAGGTACTGTGGGAGTGAATAGAAGGCATGGAGTCATTACTTCTTAGATTTAGATCTGTGGATTTCTCTGTAAGGAGGGCCGGCTCCATGTTTCTTTGGGTCCTTGTGCCACAGAGCTTTAGTAGACCTCTAGAAGAGCTGAGTTCTTTTAGGCTCGAGTTTGTCTGGTGTTGGCACTGGCTGTGTTCAGCTGTTAGGGTCACTCTCTACACCCCAGCATGGCCCACTGGGTTGATATGATGTCAGCTGTATAGCTACCCAGTACACCCAGTAGGTTCCCCATCCAGTGACTATAGGTGGTGTCCCCATTCCCATACCTATTACGTCCAATAATCACAAGCAACACGTACCTATTACAACCAGAACATCATAATTTTATCTAATAAAACCCCTTTGTGCTTATTTTCTTACCTCAAATTTTATCCTTGGGAGGAGTCTTAAATTTGGAGGTGGCTTCTTCTTAACTTGGTGTCCTTCCCCAATATGGCGCTGATAGCTTCACAGCTTCCGGTCTTTCCTGGAAACAAAAAAATCTCTGAGCGAAGAAGAGACACTGGAGCTTCTTAATTATCTGTGCAACCGTGTAATCCCTGAAAAAGTTGAACAACCCGACCCTTAGTAAATGAGCCTCACTGTGACAGGAAGAGGAATAAAATTGCACTTCATTCTCAGTGCTGGCCGCAATAAACAAGGGCTGTGTATAGTGCCCAATTTCAGTCCAGGTGAAATCCACATTGGGCAATTTCGCCTCCCACTGAGCTCCTATTGACAAAAAGATGCTGACAAAAAAGAGCAGGCCTGCTTGATAAATTTTGCCCCATATATAAATTCCCCCACCCCAGTTTTATTATATTCAGAGGCCCCATCACAGTTAATTTAGTGAGTATGCAGATCCCCCAGTATAGTGAGTATGCAGATCCCCCAGTATAGTGAGTATGCAGATCCCCCAGTATAGTGAGTATGCACATCCCCCAGTATAGTGAGTATGCACATCCCCCAGTATAGTGAGTATGCACATCCCCCAGTATAGTGAGTATGCAGATCCCCCAGTATAGTGAGTATGCACATCCCCCAGTATAGTGAGTATGCAGATCCCCCAGTATAGTGAGTATGCACATCCCCCAGTATAGTGAGTATGCAGATCCCCCAGTATAGTGAGTATGCAGATCCCCCAGTATAGTGAGTATGCAGATCCCCCAGTACAGTGAGTATGCACATCCCCCAGTATAGTGAGTATGCAGATCCCCCAGTATAGGGAGTATGCACATCCCCCAGTATAGTGAGTATGCACATCCCCCAGTAACAAAAAGAATCCATTTCCCCCAGTGTAAAAAAAAGAATCCATTTCCCCCAGTAAAAAAAAGAATCCATTTCCCCCAGTAAAAAAAAAGGATCCATTTCCCCCAGTAAAAAAAAAATCCATTTCCCCCAGTAAGTATCCCGATCCCATAGGCCACTCATTCCCCATAAATGCCAAAAAAAATACAATACAGAAATTGCCAAAAAAAACATAATAAAACTTATACTTACATGCAGTTCTGCTTCCACACCGCTTCTTCACCGCTTCTACTGACAGCTCCGTCTTCCCGCGGTTCCGACTTCCCGCACCTCCGCGCAGAGACACAGGCGCCGTGACGTCATCGGCCGCCTGTGCCCCGCAAAGTACGGAGCGACGCAGGGGCTGCGTCGCTCTGCATGTCTATCGCGCCTGTCTTAAAGAGACAGGTGCGATGGAATTACATGGTGGGCGTCCGAATCCCTCACCCTGTCTGCGAGCCAGATGCGGCCTCTAAAAGAGCCACATCTGGCTCGCGAGCCATAGGTTCCCGACCCCTGATCTGAAGGCTACTTTCAGCAGGATAATGCGCCGTGTCATAAAGCTGGAATCATCTCAGACTGGTTTCTTGAACATGACAATGAGGTCACTGGACTCAAATGGCCTCCACAGTCACCAGATCTCAATCCAATAGAGCATCTCTGGGATGTGGTGGAATGGGAGATGGATGGATCGCATCATGGATGTGCAGCCGACAAATCTGCCGCAACTGTGTGATGCCATCATGTCAATATGGACCAAAATCTCTGAGGAATGCTTCCAGCAATGCCACGAAGAATTGAGGCAGTTCTGAAGGCAAAAGGGGGTCCAACCCGTTACTAGCATGGTGTACTTAATAAAGTGGCCGGTGAGTGTATAGTTAAACAGTATCTGACTTGACCACCACATAAACAGGCTTGTCCAGTGGGCTGTGGGCCTAGCAGAAGATAACCTAATAGAAAGGCTTCTACGGCCCCTTTTACATTAGCTTTTTAGCACTCTGACACATTGGCCCAGATTTATCAAACTGTCTTAAGTGCGTCTTGCTTCATGAATGTACACAGTGCACCAGATTACTGAATACTGGAGCACGGTCTTCAATTAAATGGCGCACCCTGCACTGCTCTGGAATATGTTTTTAGCTACACCGTTAACACACAGTGTGCGACACAATATTACACAGTATTAAAGGGATATTCCCATTTCAGAAAATGATAATACATAGTAGATTATATATAACCTGGTAGTATGTACAGTCTATGAGAGCAGGAGCCATAAAACATGCAAGAAGCTTTATTCAGCAATATCTCCATGAAAAAAAAAAGAAAAGAAAAAGCTGGAGAAGAAAACGGACATTAAAAATTCTTATACATTTTATATTATGTTACACATGTAGAGACCATATTTACAGAACAGCGTGAAATAATACTTTACATTATATGCAGAACAGGATTATACATTAGTCACAATACGGATCTGGAATGGCGGCAGTTTTTATACAAAACACAAAGAATTCTGGGTCGTATTAACTCCTTTATTGCCATGAAGGCTTGCAATGCACAATGTTACTGTATGGACCTCATTAAAGCCGCCGCACATACACATTTTTCCCCTCTGGAGCATATTTTAACCCTTTTGCTGCCGGGGGAAGGACTCGCAGCACAATCTACCATCCATCTGTAACAACAACATACATTGCAGCAACAAGTTATTAACAAGTTATTAGCAGCACCAAGTCAATATATATATAAATATATATATATTTACAACGTCAGGGGAGAGTGTGGGCTGAGGTCAGTCGAGAGAATAAAAAAAGTTTATAAAGCTTGAAAGGTGGTGGTGGGGGGGGCTTGCACAGTCTATATACACAGTTATATACCAGGGGCAGAGCCTCCGTCATACGTGAGCGCTAAAGCTGGAGGAGCAGGTTATACAGATGGAGGCACTGACCAGGGGGCAGCACGCAGTGGGTGCAGGGGCAGTATTTCTATGTAGTACATGTCACAGGTTATTAACAGTCTAAAATATATTGCCAAGAGTCTATGAGGAGATCCTTCATTTCAAGGAAGCAGAGCAGGAGGGGTGCAGGACCACGGCCACATGCAGGAGGCCCCTTAAACTGCTATGCCGTGCACCTATGGACCTCACCATTATTGCCAGTGATTTATGTATGTGTGGGTCAGGGGACATGTTATTCTCATACAAAGGAGGGCAACCAACCAGAGCCATGTCCTTTCTTGTCATATACCTTATTATCACACCTTAGCTTTACATCTAAAAGGGGTTAGCCACTATACCTCATGTATTTTGTAATGTGTGTAAGTGTCTAGGGGCAGGATATTAGGTAATTTACCAATATTTTTCACTGAACCCATTCTGATGCGTACAGATTGGTTTTCTTTTCCTGGCTTAAGTCATTATTCACCGATATCTTACTGATCCATTCTTTTCAGTGAGCTTTTTCCCCATCAGTTTCTTTTCACTGTTTTTCTTCTTTTTGTGTTCACTGACAACATTGGATCAGTGGAAGTGTGAAAAAGCCCATTGAAAAGAATGGATCAGTAAGGTACCAGTGAAAAATCACTGAAGCCAGAAAGAGAAAACCAATCCGTATGTGTCCATAAGCCAAAATAGGCTCAGTGAAAAATCACCCATGTGAAAAAAGGTCCTGGAAGGAAGATGTCTCATGGACAGGTAAAGATCACATAACCTTCCATCTGGGACCACTTTATGGTCAGGGGTGTCTGTCTGATGAGGTAAAAGACAGGAGGCAAAGTGGCACAGAACATTTCATAGATAAATATTGGTAAATATTTTTATTCTGCCTCACACACATTACACACCTATTTCACTATAGTCATTTGTAACCTATAACTTTTCCAATAATGGGAGATTACAGCTCCCAGAAGGCCTTGCAACCAATGCACTAGCATTACCTTGTACCATGTACTTTGCCTTTCCATCTGCCTTTCCTATATACACTGGTCCTCCTTCACCTCCAGCGCTTACCCCATTATGTGTCCAGACCTCTGCCGGATCAATTCTTTTATTTCCTAGGTCTGATGGATAAAACATTTTATTCCTAAAAAATTCTTTTTAAAACTTCTGTAATTCATACACATCCAGTTCATCTCCCTCCTCTAAACAAACTCATAACCAATTACTTCTATCTTGATGTTGCATATTGTAGTAAAATACAACCCTAAGATGGCGGCTACAGCCATGGGTCAGTCATGTGACAGCGGCAGAGGCGCAGTATTCTGCCTTTTATTTAATATTTTAACCACATTTTTATTATGGATGACAGATGTCCTGCTCCAGGCGCCATCACTACCGGTCCATTGTCCATCCAGATCTCTCCAGTCCTACAGAACAATATCCATAACTATATCCCTACCTTCCTAATCCTCAGGATCCCCCAAATTTTTTCTAACTACTAGTGAAAAGAATGAAATCGCTTCATGTATGTAGCCAGGGACTGCGGCTGAACCCTGAACCTTCTCTTGTGTTTTATCCAGTTCCTTCATAGAAGTCATTTCTGGACGTACTGTCATTGCTGGCCCGGGGGTATGGGTCTCACTAGGATGACCATATGCCCTTGTAAGCTACAGTGATATGAAGAGAAGACATATTTATCAAATCAGTGATCTGCAACCTGTGCCTCACTAGTGGCCATAAAGCAACATGCTGGGAGTTGTAGTACCACAGCTTATCATATATATCATGCAGGAGATGGCCCTACCAGTACCAGGCCGAGGTAACAAATATTCCTGTCAAAATGAGGTAAATCTGAGAGATAATGGCACTTCGATATAACAGTAAATCATCTTCCTCGTGCTGGGACGGGCAGGGTCTATCTGCACCATGAGCCGCCTCATTTCCACATATTCCTCATCTACAGCCAGATATTTTCTTCTAACAATGATTTAATACAAACCATCCATACATTATCTAGAGGATTTACCTCACAATCCACGCCCAAGACTGTTTCTACAGGTTTCTAAAGGTTGTACATGAAGTATATATAGGCCAAAACCAGGTATCAAAACCAGGTATTAAGGATCAAAACATGTCTGTCGTATATGTGTGTAACATGTCTGTCGTATATATGTGTAACATGTCAGTCGTATATGTGTGTAACATGTCAGTCGTATATGTGTAACATGTCAGTCGTATATATGTGTAACATGTCAGTCGTATATATGTGTAACATGTCAGTCGTATATGTGTAACATGTCAGTCGTATATATGTGTAACATGTCATCCGTATATATGTGTAACCTGTCAGTCGTATATGTGTAACATGTCTGTCGTATATGTGTGTAACATGTCTGTCGTATATATGTGTAACATGTCAGTCGTATATGTGTAACATGTCTGTCGTATATGTGTAACATGTCTGTCGTATATGTGTAACATGTCTGTCGTATATGTGTGTAACATGTCTGTCGTATATATGTGTAACATGTCAGTCGTATATGTGTAACATGTCTGTCGTATATGTGTGTAACATGTCTGTCGTATATATGTGTAACATGTCAGTCGTATATGTGTAACATGTCAGTCGTATATGTGTAACATGTCTGTCGTATATGTGTAACATGTCTGTCGTATATGTGTAACATGTCTGTCGTATATGTGTAACATGTCTGTCGTATGTGTGTAGCATGTCTATCGTATATGTGTAGCATGTCTGTCGTATATGTGTAGCATGTCTGTCGTATATGTGTAGCATGTCTATCGTATATGTGTAACATGTCTGTCGTATATGTGTAACATGTCTGTCGTATATGTGTAACATGTCTATCTTATATGTGTAGCATGTCTATCGTATATGTGTAACATGTCTATCGTATATGTGTAACATGTCTATCTTATATGTGTAGCATGTCTATCGTATATGTGTAGCATGTCTATCGTATATGTGTAACATGTCTGTCGTATATGTGTAACATGTCTGTCGTATATGTGTAACATGTCTATCTTATATGTGTAGCATGTCTATCGTATATGTGTAGCATGTCTATCGTATATGTGTAACATGTCTATCTTATATGTGTAGCATGTCTATCGTATATGTGTAGCATGTATATCGTATATGTGTAACATGTCTGTCGTATATGTGTAACATGTCTATCTTATATGTGTAGCATGTCTATCGTATATGTGTAACATGTCTATCTTATATGTGTAGCATGTCTATCGTATATGTGTAGCATGTCTATCGTATATGTGTAACATGTCTGTCGTATATGTGTAACATGTCTGTCGTATATGTGTAACATGTCTATCTTATATGTGTAGCATGTCTATCGTATATGTGTAACATGTCTATCTTATATGTGTAGCATGTCTATCGTATATGTGTAGCATGTCTATCGTATATGTGTAACATGTCTATCTTATATGTGTAGCATGTCTATCTTATATGTGTAGCATGTCTATCGTATATGTGTAGCATGTCTATCGTATATGTGTAACATGTCTGTCGTATATGTGTAACATGTCTGTCGTATATGTGTAACATGTCTATCTTATATGTGTAGCATGTCTATCGTATATGTGTAACATGTCTATCTTATATGTGTAGCATGTCTGTCGTATATGTGTAGCATGTCTATCGTATATGTGTAACATGTTGAAATGCTTATTCTGCCATCATATAAGCACCAGAGGTCAGCTATAGGCACATCTATAACTGCATGAGGGTAAATGCATGAAAATCCAGAAACATCTGAACCAAAACCAAGGACTAGATCCATATCTATTACACAAGGATTTATGCAATTTATATATCCACAGAAAAATGACTTTCCACACAGGAAAAATCTGCAGCATGTCCACCAGATTTCCCAAATCACATAGGGGGTCATCTATCTTTATTTTTTTTTTAGACTTTTTTGGTGCATTGCAATTTTGCGCCTTTTTGGGAACATTTTGAAACGTTTTCCGTCAATAAGACACATTTATCTTGTCTAAAATTGTCAAATAGAAAGCCTCAGCTCCGGCTACTCCATGCCCCAGTGGCCTCTTTATAAAATGTGCATATCAGGGAATTAAAATGTATAAAAGTTCTGGGTCACGAAAGAATTATCCCTAAAAAGGGCTACACTACTCTACATTAGAGGAACCTGTCACCGTATCAACCTCAATAGGTAGATTAGTGGTGGTAGGTTTCCTTTAACATAAGAAAAAAGTGAGATTGATAAATTACTAGCCACAACAAACAGAGATAAATGACTCCCATAGACTTGAATGGTCCTGGATTACACTGTGGATTTTCTGCACATTATCCAGACTGTGTACAGTACAGCTCTGCCGGTCTCCTTATATATGTAGTCCGCCCAGGACATGGCTCCATGAATGGGGCCTCCATTGTCCAGCACAATCCCACAATCTGATCCCTTACCACCCCCTCTAACATCAGCCATGAGGGGAAAGTCAGGGGGCCCCAGGCACACGGAATGGTTCAGCCAGCATACATCTAAAAATGTATGACCACCAAGTCCAAAAACAATCAAAAATGAGATCCATTGGTGCACAGCATTGGAGAATAATAAGTATGGTGGAGAATAGCGGTTTCTTGTTCAATACACCTTCATCATCAGACATAAGTAGTGTGGTCCCTCTCCTGCCGGTCCCCCAGGGACTAGTACAGAACGCCTCAATTCAATAGACTGGAAGGAAGAAGATGCAGTTTCCTGCTTTTACATTTTGTGACATTATGACCACAAAACTGAAACAAGGTTTGCAGAAATTCATGCTCTCAGATTCAATTGATGGGACACCGGTGACTCTTTCTACAACAAACCTTCCATATGTGAGTATGCCCTTATGGTATTTCAGATATCGCTATCCAGTGGATTTGCATAAGGGCGATACCTCAGATTATACATGGTGTGCATAGTAGTGTATGCATACTTATACCATGTATGTAATGTCTTACATACATAGAGATGACAAATTATACAGTGTACAGTAAAATTTCTCCTATCTATAACACTATCACTCCTATAGGATAATCCCTAAGCCATTTTTGGGCCGTTGTTAGTAGAGCGTTTTCAGATCAGAAAAAACCCATGCGTTTTTGACCAGTCTGAATTAAGATAATTGGTCAAACCTGTCAAAAACGCATGCGTTTTTTACGATCTGAAAACGCACCAATTAAAAACAGCCCAAAAACGGCCTAAAAACGCCACATGCTTTTTTAAACACGCTGAAAATGCATGGGTTTTAAACCGCATGTGTTTTTGCACGTTTTGCATGTAAACATACAAAAACGCATGTGTTTTAAAAGCGTTTACCAAGAACGCACTTGGTGTGATCGCACCCTAATGGAAAGGTAAAAGTATAAAGCCAATAGAGAATTTTACTGTCCACGTATACACAATATACACTACTCACAGTGTATGTCATGTCTATACAGGCCTATATGCATGCAAACTTGTATTGTGCACATGCCCCTGTTCATCTTACACTTGGAGCCTAGGCAGGAAAAGGGTTAAATATGTAAAAAAAAATGGAATAAGGCACCATAGTTTGAATGTATATTTGGGGACTTGTTGCAGAGTTGCGAGTGATCCTTTCACATTCTCGGCAATCTGCCAGGTCTCCATTGATAACCCTTCAGAGTAAAGGAACACAGTCACCATTCATGAACGGCTGGTCGGGTGTAGACACTATCAAAGATATGGTTCAGTCCTGCATGGTGTCCTCCTGTGTCTGGTCTGTAGCTGCATGTGAGAAAAGATGGCACCAGACAAGAACAAAAAAAGGACAAAACAACGTAAAAAATAAAATCTGTTTTCTCTAGAGCCATGGCGTCTGTGACATGTGTAGAGTGTGTGCCCAGGATGGGAAGAGAGACCACGGCATGGCGTTCATAGTAAGTGTCTACAAATAATGGCGGAGACCAGGAAGAGGGGGATTCTGCGATTTGGACCCTTTGTTGGCTACAGGTTCTTGAACTGCTGGGGTTTTGGCTTTGTGAGATTCCAAGCTACTCAGTCCCGAGTCCCTTCCCTCTGCCCAGTTACCTCCACTTAATCGGGCGCTGGGTTCAGAAGCCGACGTCGCCCCCAGCGATGTCTCCTTCCAGTCATTGAAATTAAGGTCAGTGAGCTGCCCCGGGAGCACCACAGTGTGTCGCCGCCAAGCGCTTTTTCGACGCCGTGTTTCCGGGGATCCAGGCTTACGCATCGCTGCCATGCACAGATCATCTGCTGCCGGCCTAATGCGCTGTGGTGTACGAGTATGTGAGGACACTGGATCCTCAGGGCCTTCAAGTTTACCCTTACCAAATTTTTTACGAGCTAATGTATCTCCCGGAATAAGCCTCTGAGAAGTGAAGGAGTCCTGTGAGCGGGGGCGTTCGGTTTCTCTTCCTCCACCCAACTCGGTGTCTGTTTCCATGTGGCTGAATTCACTGCGCTCATCATCGGCCTCATCCCCACCACGGACACTGGAGGCCGGCTCTGAGCACAATGTAGAGAGAGTGGAGTAACCCGACACAATGGATCGGGCATCTGCAGGGATCCTTTCCTCCGCAGGAGCCGGCCATCTGCTTCCAGAACTTTTAGGCTCTGCTTCAATGTCCCCTCCATCCAAAATCTTTTCATCTGGGGCCTTTGAACACACTGGATCTTTAGGTTCTTCAGCTTTTTCTTGTGTTTCTGTGATCACCACCTCCGCTTCAGGCTGTCCTAGCCGTGCTGCCTCCTGCTCAGAGTCATCTTCCTCCGTGCTGCTCCCAAAACGCTTCTCATCTCTCCGCTTCCTGCGCTTACGATTTACTGCTGAAATGAAGGGAATGGACAGGATATCGCGGGCATGTAGCTCCTTTCGAGACGCCTTGAAGAAAAAGAGAGTGCTAAATGATTCTTTTAATATTTATAAGGAAGTATTTAAAAAATATATAACATTGGCCTCTGCGTATAATCTAAGAATTCTAGGGTTTTACATATCAGGACATAATAAAAATAAATCTGCTCCTTTGAAGGTCTCAGATAACACAATATTTCTCAAGACACACAAGAGAACTGGGTCACATTGCAGAATAATGCCTCACGCACACCAACGTTGTATTGTACATGTTCTAGGCTTTGTTTCAATAGCAAACCGATTTATTTCTATGGGTGTTTTCACATTGGCTTGTATTTTCACTGATCTGCTGTCCATGGAAAAAATTATAAAAACGTCCTATTTTTTCCACGGATGCGAATCACTGAAGGCAATAGAAGTCTATAGGTTTGTGGCATCATGGAGACCATATGGAAGAAAAATGCAAACAAAACGCAATGGATGTGCAACTCAGGCTGAGCACCAACGCCCTTAGTGTGTGAAGAATGCAGTACCTGACTGCATTCAGAGGGTGCCACCACACGTTCAGTTTTTTAGATGCAATTTTTGGAGCCAACAGCAGGTGTGGATCATAATGGGTGAGACAAATAATAGGAAGGTGCTGCTCCTCCACCAACTTTTACTCCATTCCTGGTTTGGGCTTCAAAAACTTCATCTGAAAAACTGAACTTGTGGACGCACCCAGAGGGGCTCGGGCCGATCGCATATGCGTTTCCCAGGAAACGCACGCGATTGATAACCCGTTCGCATGCGTTTCTCTGGAAACGCATATGCGGATCCCCCGAGCCCCGCACGCTAGCGTCACATTAAAAAACGCGACGCTTGCGGAACGTGTGAACGCGCCCAGAGGGTCATCAGGAGGCAGGTGCTGCTCATCAAAACTAAAGATTAATCGATGATTAGCAAGTGGCACAACCTCCACTTAGGCCGGCAGTACACGTGGCGTTTTGAACCCGTTTTTACGCAGTCCGTTAAAAAACGCATGCATTTTTTAACGGCCCAAAAACCTAACTTAACCTAAGCAGAATTTTATCTGTTTGCATGTTATGTATTTTGACAATACAACATGAGTTATAGCCACTTCGTGTTTTTTTTTTTATAATGTGTGTGTGGGGGAGGGGGTAAGATATTAGGTAATGTACCAGCATAGTTACAGATCCCTGTCCTGTACCTGCCAGGACCTTCTTATATTCATGAATAATTTTCATAAGGTCCTGGCAGGGTGATTAGTTATGGACAGTTATCACGTGACCCTCTATCTGATGCTATTTTATGGACTGCAATGACATCTATTGAGATAAAAGATGTTTCTCAGGGCGCTTTCACTGATGCGTTGCGTTGCTACATCCTTGATCACATGCTGAGGTTACATTACTCTGGAAACCCATATGTGATCGGGCCGATCCCTGCACCCTGTGCGTTATGAACACGACGCTAGCGGAATGTGTGAACACGCTCTGAGGGTGCAGTTTTTCAGATGCAGTTTTTGGAGCCAAAACAGGTGTTGATGATAATGGTTTGAGACAAATAATGTGCTGCTCCTCCTACTTTTACTCCATTCCTGGTTTGGGCATCAAAAACTGCATCTGAAAAACTGAATATGTGGATGCACCCTTAATAGATGTATATTGGCAAATTGCCCAATATCCTGCCCCCCCAACAATTAAAGTGCCACAGTTACAAACACATGGGGTAAAGTGGCCAACCCCTTTAAATGAACACTCTAGTCCAGTGATGGCGAACCTTTTAGAGATCGAGTGCCCAAAATGAGACCCCAAAAAACACTAGTTTTCCCAAAGTGCCAACATGGCAATTTAGGCAGTAACAAACTTAATGTTACCAGAATTTTTCAGCTCAAATCGGACCCTGTACACACCTCCTCACTCTTCGGACAGATACAAGCAGCACAGGATGGGTCACTTTAAAATAGCAGGGCACTACTTGGACTGCCTGAGACTGCAGGGAGATGCAATGTCTGCTAAACTCTGTGCCTGGGAAACAGCCCGTGTGCCCACAGAGAGGCCTCCGAGTGCCATTTCTGGCACCAGTGCCATAGGTTCGCCACCACTGCTCTAGTCAAAGCTAATTCATTGAATAATACATGGTGCAGGGCCTGCAGGGAGGTGCAGGAACCATTTCCTTGCAAGAACCTAAAGTCCTTCTCCTCCCTGCAGGCCCTGCTCAAGGTATAATACAATGAATTATCTGTGACTGGAGTATTCCTTTAAACTTACAAATCTGCATCTAAACAAATCACAAGACTTTTAAAGCAATCTATCTGACAGCTAGGGCCTAGGCAAAACCTGGTCATGTAACAGGACAATCACAATAGAATGGCTGACAAAAAAGAACCTTAGGAAATCTCAAAAATCTAAGGGTGCAAAATGCAATCAAAACGCAAGGTGTAACCGTGCCCTAATTGAGCTGAAATTGTAAAGAAGAGACAAACTCCCTATGGAAAATCTACCATCTTCATACTATAGCTGATACAAATGCTTCTACAAGCTATTGAGGGCGCGTTCACACGTTGCGTTTTGACCTGCGTTTTCATTGCGTTTGAAACGCATATACAACAGCTGAGGAGAGGTGATTTGCCTAATTAGATCACTGTTAACATTTCCGTTTACAAAACGCATTGTAAACGCGATGTTAACGCATGTGTTAACACATGCGTTTTGTTAACGTATGCGCTAACATTGCGTTTACAAACGTAAACGGTAATGTAATTAGGCAAATCACCTCTCAACAGCTGTTGTATATGCGTTTCAAACGCAATGAAAACGCGACCAAAACGCAACGTGTGAACGCGCCCTGACTCAGTCTTTCACTTTTTGGCTTCATTTGTGCTAAATAAATGACACATTGGAATCTGTTGTGCGTTGTTCTTCGTCTGAGAATATTTTAATCTCCTATCACGATGTTTTTATTATGTCTTGATGCATGAAATCATAAAATGCTATATAATTAATATGGCTTTCATCAGGATCTATGATCACCTATCTGGTATCACTTCAGGCCTAGAAGCTGAACATGTCCTGTGCTACTTACCTTTGCTTTGGCTGAATCACTGTTGGTTGAATCTGAAAAGAATAAAATATAGGACTAAGCAGAAAGTAATAATAATGGTCACAAGTAAACTAGACATCACCTCATATACACAGTAGAGCTCCAGATTAGTGCTTTACCACCACCACCCCAGTACATGGATCACCTGGACACATCATACACAGCACAAATGAGCCACCAACACCCCACAGACATGTGGTTAACACACAATACATGATGGACACAACAACAACAGTGCGGCCTTTTACATCCAGTTCCATGACTGTTCTTCCAGTTCTAGACTCCTCAAGGCACGTTCACACAGCAGATCTTCCCATCAGTAAAATCTGCAGCAGATATTCAAGGCTTCCACCTAAAACGCCTGCAGCAGATTAACATAGCAGAGATGGCATGGGATCACAATCCACTGGAAAACTCTGCTGTGTGAACATGCACTTGTCCTTGCCTGTATTCCACGTTGACCACAAGACTAGACGTGGACAGATCCTCTCCATTGACCTGAGGCTCATCCATCACTGGTTGGTAACAGATCCATAGGCAGGGTACATCTCGGTCAGTTTCGGGCGGATATGTTAATAGTTATGGCCAACACCACGACTGGGCGTGAATCGGCATAGAAATAACATACGAATGATAGAAAGCCATCACCAATGATAAGGAAAGCTTTCTTCATCCCTGCACACAACACATAGACTACACACAAGGAAACATTGCAGGCCCCTCCAGCACAGGGAGAGTATACATGTATGATTTGATGGAGAGAAAGCAAAATATAGAAAAGTATGGAAAGAGAAAGGAGATTGAGTTTGGTACATTGGGTAATGCATGTACATGTTAAGGAAGGAGCTTTCAAGCTGCACGTATGGAAATGTGCCTCTTCCGGTGATCTGCAGCCCATATAATGTGCTGACCAGTGGGATCACTGAGAGTCAGACCCCTATGACACCCTATCATAGGAAGAAGCAATCCCTTTACAGTTACATCCGTATTATATGTAGGGTGTGGGTAATGAAGAAACTAGAAATAGAGATTGCTTTTGCAGGAGTATGTAGGCCCCACATACACCACTGAGGATTCTGGGTAAGGAATATGCAAATACATTTTCCAGGGTAGGAAAAGAAACACTATGCTTCCAGTGCTATCTCAAATAAAGCAGCTCCCTGTACATCAATGCTAGACTTTCAGAAAGCCTAGTGAGTGTACATATATATAACTATACACATCACAGTTCCAATGTCAGTGCAGGGCGGAAAACAGCTTTGACTAGGTGAGAGGACATGGACGAAATTTGGAGAAGAAATTAAATTCCTTTTGGAGACTGCCTTTGCAGTGGAGCCATAGAGTTCCTTTTCCCACTCTGGATAACTAATTTACCCAGAATCCTCAGTGTGCATGCCAAGCCTTTAAAAGACATCTACCATCAGGATTATGGATTATAAACCAAGCACACTTACATGCTGGTGTGTGCCCCCTTTGTCAGGATCTGCTCTCCTTTTAGCTTTTTATACCTTTGTCTTTACAAAAAAAAGGCTTAAAAAATATGCAAATGAACCTAAGGGGCTCCCCGCTCCATAGAAGTATATTAAAAATCAAGGGCATAAGAAGTTAAAAGAAGAGAAAATCCTGGTAAAGGGAGTACACACCAGCATGTAAGTGTGCTTGGTTTATAATCCATGATACTGATGGTAGATTTCCTCAAAGGATGCCCTGCTAATAAAATGTCTACCAAAGTTTCTTCCCTGACCCCCTCACCTCCTATTCTCCTATGATGTGCTGATGAACAAAATTCAGAGCCTCAGTGGTTTGAATATTGTCCCACATCTTGTCACTAGGCTTCCTTAAGTCTGGAATTGTTCCATAGTACTGTATTCCTATTTTAGGTAGTACCGGAGGCATCGATTGCCTTTTGCCATCCTGAAAAATGTAGTTGCAACTTTTTTTGTAAGAAATTCCTTGCAGAATTGACATCTATCCATTTAAAGCAAATGACCCTTTCAATTGTAGGAATTTTCTGTCGACACATCTACTTTGACTAAACACTGGAAGGAGTGAGGTTTTATCACAATTTGGAAGAAAAGGCTGGATCACATTTACAGAACAGAAAATAGAAAAACAAAAGGAAAACAGGCAACAAGGAAAGAAAAATGCAGCCTTATAATATAGAAGAGGGATGGAGGTAAGGAGGACAGAGGATGAGGAGAAATGGGGAAAGGTGCCATAAGAAAGGCTTGAGGATATATTGGAGAGGTATTTGTGACACATTGGGGGAGATTTATCAGAACTGTTCTTGTTGCTCATGGGCAACCAGAACAGTTCAGCTCTCAGACACTCCTGATAAATCTCCCCCATAGAGGTTTAAAGGGAACCACAAGCAGTATGTTGTCAAGCAGCTGTACAGTCTCTAGATTATGTTTCTTTCATGTCCCATGATGGTGGCATCATCCAGAAAATCAACTTTGATGTGAGATGTATATTGAATGTATAAAGTCAGGGAGGCGGAGAGTTTTAAACTAAGGTCAAGCTCTCACTGCCACTGAACCCTCCTCCAATTTGAATGACATCATCCCCCAGGCTTCATGTGCTCAATTATGTCCTGGGGCGCAGGACCATCAGTGAAGGGGGTGTTTTAAGGCAGGGAAAGCTTGGCTTCAGTGTTAAACTCTCCGCCTCCTTGACTACATAAAACCATTTTACATCTCACATTAAAGTTGATTTTCTGGATGAAGCCACCACACCAGGCCCTGAAAGAAACATCATCTAAAAGCTGCTCAGCTGCTTGACAACATACTGGTAGGGGTTTATTAGAACAATGTCTGATGACAGGTTCCCTTTAAATGCTGAGGCCAATTGTACCAGAGATACAGGTCAATGAGTTGCTGATTAATAAAAGAGGGGGAATAGGGATCCCCATCTGCTGCATTCGGGTGTTGAGTGGACAGTGAGGTGGCTGTGCTGGTGTATGGAAGTAAGAGAAAGCGGACTTGGCAAAGGTAAGAGAGAGATGCCCAGTGTTCAGCCGCCATACATTTCCTGCTATCTGATCAAGAAGGACGTAGGTCATAATCTCATTTTGGAAGGGGTGAAGAAGATGACAATACCCCTTTTCCAGACAGAAGGTTCTAAAAGGTTTGGTCACTACCTAGTTCTTAAGCTTCCACAGGGAACTGAATAAGTCCCAGGCTTAGAGGAAATCTATCCTCAAAATCATGCATGAATAAATAAATGAAGCTGCAGCACTGAGGGGCTCTGGTAATGCTCCCAGGAGCCCTTCAGGCCCATTAATGTAATTTAAATTTTTTTTTTTAAAAAGGAAGGAGACCATGGACATGAAGTGTAGGATAACCACAGTCATGATGTCTGGATCAATGAGTAGATGTCCCTGGTTTACCATGATGCATTTTGGTGATAGATTTCCTTTAATGATAGATTCCCATTGAAAGAAACAAATCAGGAGGATTTAGTTTCACACAACACCACTAACCTGTCATGCAGTATGGCAACAGGATCTCAAAGATGTCCTTCTATACTCTTGATTATAGCATTACACTGCATACATGAGGGTGAAGAAGGGTCACGAGAGGCTGCCCCCTCCTTGTTGGCTATACAATGACATTACAGGGCCTATTGCACACCATGCAAGCGAAGGGGCTCTTCTCCTGCCCAGTGGCTCCTTAGAGGTCATTTTAAGTTCTCTCTCTGCATGAAGTTGAATCCCTCATGATATAGAAGGACATCATTGTAAGGCTATGTTTTTCTGCCTCCATTGTAAGGTTATGTTGGAGGTATTCCCAATGTATCCTTATAACGGAGGGCTAGGATGTAAAACACTGTATACTCATGCTCACACAGTTGGATACATCATCCTGTTCCTCCCATCCTCCCTTATATGGACAGTAGCATCACTAGGGAACTCCCTGAGCATATGCTAAACGGAGGCCGGGGATGGATGCAATACTTTGCATCCGTCGCCCATAGACTTGAATAGATCTTTCCATCTGCCTGTATTTGTCTATAGATACGCTGAGCATATGGTGGGAGCTATTCTTTAAACATATAAAGAAAACACAATGTGAATGTTGCCTGATCCTGTCACTGTCCTGTGGTGGTTTGTGAGCCTAAATCCTCATGACAGGTTTCTCCTTAAGAAGAGAAGTATGAAGGTGTAGGAAAAAACAGTTCAAGGTGAAACAAGAGTGATGGCTGCAATGGAGGAGATTTTAGTGCATACTAGAAGACACTGAAGATGTGTAGCTTGGAGGAGCCTGCAGACACCTTGCTGGTGCCGCTCTGTCAGTATGTGAGAGCAGCAGTAACACAGGACATTAGCGTGACACAGCGCCACACAGTAACAGCCAGAAGATGTGTTATACCCTGGGCAATGACTGGAGACAAGAGAGATGAACACTTTATCCTTTCCTCCACTGACACTCTGTAGGAAATGGCAAAATGACAGTGGGGGCTCTATTATTATTATTATTTTTTTTTTTTTTTTTACAACTTTAGCTAAATTGTCACTTCACCCCTGTCTTTATCATATCAATGTCATGATACATATGACATAAGAGGCATCTCTCTTGCAACCATCCAAGTGATTAGGAGAGAAAGCGGCAGAAACCAACCATACCGTTCACGGCTGCTGAAGATCCGCTGAGAGAAGAGAGGAAGAGAAGGGACAGATATTGGGAGAAGGAGGAGAGGAAAAAAGGCTGGGAATTATTTCACGTCTCAACATGCCAGGGTGGATCAGGCCTTTGTGATGTGTGATGTGACTAGTAACATAGCCTACAGTCTCCACGGTGTCATGTGTGTCTGCACTTGGAACGCTATCATGAGAAATGCTTTATATATCTACTTACAAAGAGAATATTCTACAACTATAGTGTTTCCTCGCAAGACTATTGTTCTGTTGTGTGATGACTATAGCAATAGTTACCTGAGGTGTCTCCTGGAGCTATTGTCCGTCCAATGTTTGGCAGGAGATGTTCAATATTTGGTACAGACTGTGCATCGCACTCATCCACTGGAGTCTAGAACACAGAATATGGATCGATAAGACTAGACAAAGGGTAGGACACTCAGGGGTATATACATTTGTGTTTGTTAGGTATACTTTTTGTCATTTATCAGCTTATTAAACCCCTAATGGCAAGACAATAAAGAGAATCTGTCATCAAAGCTGCAAACAGTGTTAGGTATGGGTCCTGAAAATCTGTGTAACCATATCTGCGTATGTGTTAGTAGCAGCAGGACTGTGATTTATCTACACTCCAGGGTTGTAGTTGGCTAAGTAGCACTTTGGTGCACTGGTGTTTGAGAGTTCTTCAATGTACAGGCAGTCCCCGGGTTACGTACAAGATAGGTTTGTTCTTAAGTTGAATTTGTATACAAGTCAGAACTGTATAGTTTATAATTGTAGCTGCAGGCAAATTTTCTTTTTGTCCCAGTGACAATTGAATTTTCTAAATTTGTTGCTGTAATGGGAACAAGGATTATCAATTAAACGTCTACAACATTACAGACTCCTTTCAGCTGATCATTGCAGCCTTGGACTAAAATAAAGCATCCAGAGTCTGTAACCATGGGGTCATCTGTAAGTCGAGTGTCCTTAAAGGGAACCCGTCACCACTATTTTCACAAATACAGGTAGTGGCAGGTTCCTATAGAGCTCTAGTAACTATCTGACACCCTGCTTTTAGCTAAAAATTGTTCCCCTCAGATCCCCATAAAATCAGAGTTATAATCTTGCCTGGTATCTATGCAGCTTTGGAGCTAGTCCACGGGGGCGTGGCCTAATGTCATGTGACCAAGGTGACATCATCAAAGGTCCTTGAGCTACTTAATATGAAAACTATACCCCATGTACATATCTGACCACATAAAACCATCACAGCAGCCTCCATGGACTACCACTCCTCTCCATGCAGGCTGCTGTGATTTCATTTGATAAAATATGCTGTGATTTCATAGTGTACAGTTCCTAATGCTACAAAAGCTATAGGACCTGCGATGATGTCACCCTGGTCACATGACATTATAGCAGCATACAGAGATAGGGATGGGGAGGAGCTGCTGGATTCAGCCCGAGGAGGCCACGCCCACCTGGACTACATGTAGCCATGCTTAGTTACCAGATAAAACTATAAAGTTGAATATATGGGAATCTCAGGGGCATAATTTTTAGCTACAAGCAGGGTGTCAAATAGTTATTAGAGCTCTATAGGAACCTGTCACTAGCTGTATTTGTGAAAATAGTGGTGACGGGTTCCCTTTAAGTAGGGGACCACATGTACTGCAGCACTGCCGCCTCCCCCGTAATAATTGCTGCAACAGAATCCTGCTACTAGTCTTGATCAGAACAGAGGGGAGAGGCTGTGCTGTAAAGAGATCTCACACACCAGTGCACCATAAGGCTACAAGTCCAGCTACAATCCTTCAATGCATTTTTCATGCCCTACTTTTACTAAGGGTTCATACATACAGGCATCTGCGCAAAAAATGTGGACTTTTTTGCACGTCCATACATCATCTGTATTCTGTATTTTTGAAATCACAAAGAAAAAATTTAAAGGGTTTCTACGCTACTTCCTGTCCAGCCCAGTTGGTTGTCTAGCAACATTTGAGAAAAATTGGATCGCATATGGATTTTTTACAGATCCATTGACTAAAAATTAGTGCTTGCTGCCATTTTATTTTCACGGTCTGCTCATCCATGAAAAAAAGGACATGTGAACAGACCCATAAATCAGTGGGTCCATATTTCTGTCTGCCCAAAAAAAAATCAGAAAGACATACACATGGGTACTCAAGGGCTGCTACCTAATAATGACTAAAGATTTGAGGAGAACTGATGACAGATTCCCTTAAAGAGGACACTTTATAACATTCTGTGCACATGCGTTGATTTAATGACACCAAAGTTTACTATTTGTTGGGATGCCATATAATTGTGTTAATTCTTTTTTTGTGATATGTGGGACTAATATAGGACTATTAGTAAAATACAAATCATTTTTCTTTTTATATAAAGCTCAAGACCCATTGGGGGTCATTTACTAAGGATCCCCAGAACGCACAAATGGCGAATATTCTGACAATTACCATTTTGCGCCACATTTAAAAGAAGATTGTGGCGCATGCGACACACACATTGGGGGGCTGGCCACCGGACGATCTGATGGATTCGGGATTTAACATTTGAATTTGTGTCGCAAGTCATACACTTACTTACACCGGGAAGAAGATGGTGAACTCCTGCGGACCTGAGCAGGGAAGCGACACATGCAGGATATTGGGCGCACAATCTTAGTGAATCACGCTGGAGTCCATAATCGTCGGACAACGCACAGCGGGGATCACGCAAGGGACAGGTAAGTAAATGTGCCCCAATAAATACATGCTGCCCCTTTACTAGGGCGTATGAAACATGATGGTCTCCCCACTTTGACTGTGATAACATACAACACTTGCTTTTGTGGTCTCAGCCCATTCATGTGTTACATCTATGGCCACATTTTGCTGGGGGTAGTAAGATCTGCTGGCTCCTACGTTAAAGGGGTTGTCTCTAATAAACTCGACTTGTGTTCTCCATTACTCATTAGTATTCAGAGGGCATTTACCTTTTCAGCTTTTTCATGTTCTTCACAAAAGAACCAGTCAGACTGAGAAAGAAAAAAAAACATATTACTACATAGAGAAGACAGAGCAGTTAGTAAATACATAGTCAGATTTTCATATATTGTGTAATAGACAACATGGGGCACATTTAGTAAGGCTTTGCGCCGCTTTGCGTCACACTTTTTTCAGACTGTGCCCTATCTTCAATGGTAAAATGGTTTTCACAGGTATTTAAGTTGCGGGTGCATTGCGATTGTGTAGCATGCAACCCTTTTAGGGGGCAGATGCTGGCTTACATGTGACACATTTTGGGGGGGGGGGGGGGGGGGGTGCCGTCGGACAATCCGACTGAATCGGACTGAGCGCGGGAGAGGGCTCAGCCCGTGAGCCCTCTCCATGTACCCGCCCCCGACGGGCACTGTACTATTACGGCATGCGTCGGAAAGGGGTTAAATCTATCACCAAGTTGAAGGATTGTAAATCAAGCACACTTACATGCAGGTGTCTGCCCCCTCTGGCAGGATCTGCTCTTCTTTTAGCTTCTTATGCCCTGGTTTTACAAAAAAAAGGTTTTTAAATTATGCAAATGAGCCTGAGGGGCAGCGGGCTCCATAGGTGCCGTAGACCTCTAGACTAAATTGCATAATTTTTAAAGCCTTTTTTTTCTTAAAAACAAGGACAAGAAGCTTGAAGAAGAGCAGACCCTGGCAGAGGGGGCAGACACCTGCATGTAAGTGTGCTTGGTTTAGAATCCTTCATCCTGGTGGTAGATTTCCTTTAAATAACCTACACATCTTCAGGAGGTCCTATCTTTGATCCCAGCAGGTTCGGAGATGGCTAAAATAAGGGGAAAGGGAATTGAGCTGTGTTCTGTACTTACATGTTGGATAAGCGTTTCTACGATCTTATAGCGGTCTGGCATGTGTGTCACCATGTCTGTCATGTTGTCTTCAGAGGTGCGAACAAGTGTAGGGCCAAAGACCAGAGCCAGATTTCTGGGCTCCATCTGCAGAACAGAAGAGAGGATTTAAGGTTACATTTAATGGTAATTTTCAATTATCAGATCCGATTTCCTTATCTCCCATAAATTATCATACAGTATTTGGATCTCCAGCCGTGCCTGCATTACAGAGAAGAATCCTTACCTTGTTTTTCTCTGAGTGATCTGCCACGGTCTTCAGATGACGAACCAAGAAGCACAGGGTTTCATAATAGTAAGACGGCAGCTCTTTAATCTAGGGTTAGAAAAATAATATTACTCAATGGAATTGGACAAAGTGAACCCACACTACAGCAATCTGTATTCACATCTAGATGGGGGATTAAGATCACATCTGCATGTGGGACTCCATGAAGAATCAAACTCCATCTAGAAGCATATAAGCCATGAAGAACATACCCTTGAAATAACTCAGACTATTTTGTAGAATTTCTAAGTGAAAGAGAAAAGTGATATTACACTCCGATGAGTCCTGGGACCTGTTTAGTCCAATGGGTCGTCTCCTCAGCTCACGGTGCATCACTTTAGTTTTCTAAGGAATTTAACTTCCTGTGTTGCCCCTGGACAGGGGGAGACCATTCATTGACTGAAGCAGGTCCTGTGACCACCCTGAACTTCCGGTAATCATGGAAAACACCTTTAAAGAGGATTTTGACCACCCTGACTAACAATGCCTGCTGATAAAGGGTTACAAGTCCTCCACATATCACCTAAAATTAGCTGCCAGTGGGGCACTGTACCTTAATTACAGATGTTTTTCTGATATGCAAATTAGCATTTCTGACTAATGTCTGGTGTTTGACTCTCCTCTCTCTCTCAGGCTGCCAGTGAGCCATGCCCCATTATTCTGACTGACAGCTCTGTGTCTCTTCAAATCACTGCTCTGCCTCCTTGTACTTCATACAACTGCCAACATTCAACTACAGACATATAAAGCTCTATGTACAGATGGGAAATATTGTGTCAATTTTTTTACACGGTGCCTTGTGTTACATTCATGACATGTGACTGGTGACATCATTGCAGGTCCTTAGGACTTCTGAGAATAGAAAACTGTACACCATGTATGTGATTACATGAAATCACAGCAGCCTCCATGGAGGATGGAAAGGAAAAGGAGTCCATGGAGGCTGCTGTGACTTAATGTGGTCAGATACATGCATGGAGTACAGTTTGCTATTATTAAGAGGCTAAAAGACCTGTGATGATGTCACTCTGGTCAAATGACATGAACTGTGACCTGTAAGGAGGCATAAGGCATGGGGAGGAGTAGATGGGAGGGGCCGGCTGAGCAGGATACGCCCCCTCTGATGCCAGGTAATATAAGATAAAAGGTGATTTATGTGGATGTAAGGGAAACAATTTTTAGCTAAAAAGACTGATTTATTGGTTAGTTTGGATTTGGCAGCCACTGGAGTGAAATGTGTTTTGTGATTTTCGCTAAGATGGAAAAAGAGCAGCATCGTTTGGTAATTCGCTTTTTGTTTTTGGATGGTTGTGTCAACCGGAACGGCAATTAATATTTTTTTACATGATAACTTGCCGATGAAAAAATTGTCGCCAGATGGGTGCTGCGATTGCTCACGCTGGACAACAAGCGGATGCGGCTGTTAACTTGAAAGCAGTGTTTGGAGCAATTTAAGCGAGATCCGTAGGAGTTTTTGCGTCGAGTTGATGAAACCTGGATTCATCATTACAAACCAGAAACGAAACAACAATCAAAACAATGGATTTCTCCTGGTGAATCTGCTACAAAGAAGGCGAAGACAGTAACATTGACGGGAAAGGTCATGGCGACGATTTTTTGGGATGCGAACGGCGTCATCCTCATGGATTTTTTTAGAAAAAGGAAGAACAATCACTGGACAATACTGCAGTGAGTTATTGGACCGCTTCGACAAAAATATGAAGGAGACACGAAAAGAAAAGAAGGTGCTGTTTCAACATGATAACCCACCAGCACATTCATCCGGAGTTGTCACCGCCAAACTGGCGTATTTAGGAGAGTTCAACAAATCCAATTTTTGGAGGGGTTAAAAAATGGCAGAAACGTTGGGAGAAGTGTATCTGTCTAAAAGGGGACTATGTTGAAAAATTTAAAAAAACTTTCACGGGTACTTATTGAACCACCCTCGTTTATGTGCAAATGTCGTGACAGGTTTCCTTTAAGTGGGAAATAAAGGACAATTTACCAGTTTGCGAAGTTTTTTCATCCTTTCCCTGGAATCCTCTAAGCGGTTTGCTTCAATAAATTCATTGTATTTGTCTGAAAAGAAATGATTGATATTCTATAAGGAGGCATCTACCAGCACTAAACTGCCCTTCATTTTCAGGTTAACGGCTTTCTAGAATTTCATGCATCATACATCCCATATTAGAGGATATAGACTGTCACTGATACCATGTCACCTATACCCATAGTAAGCAGGAGCCATTGTACTCACCGTCAGTGAAGAGAGGTTCAGGCAGCTTTCTAAAGAAGGATTTCAGCAAACTGCTGACCACGTTCAAGTCCTGCCAGCGCTGAAACCACAATATAGTCAGGTCAGGAAGAGGAAAAAAGTGTCATCCAAGTGTGACAACTTTAAATAAAATCCAAAGTTGATAAACAGGATCATCATGCACTCTACACTTGTATTGACGTTGGTGTAACAGAGTAAAAAAAATGTAATTGCTTGATTCTTTGTGAATAATAAAAACATTAAAATGTGACATTTTATATGGCAAAATTTCCATTATAACGGAATAAAGAAAGCTAAGTGTCAGACGTGTCTACCACCATGAATCGGGTTCTCCTTTGGCAGAAAGCCAAGTAATTTTCAACGTTTATTTTCTGCTCAACCGAGCAGAAAACTTTTTTTTTTTTAATAGAAAAACAGGGATGGGTTCTGCTGATTGTAAGTTACAGGAACATGTCATCGGGTTGATAAATTAAAGTTAATCGGATGTTTTGTACAAAGGCTATAGCCAAGCTGATCCCTCCTCAATTCTCTTACCTGGTCCTGTATGTTGGTTTCAATCATCCCCTTGTTCAGCTGTTCTTGCAGACTGCTGACTACAGCGTTATTTCCAGGAACACGGTATATTCCCAAATACTCCAGACCCTTCTGTTCAACCAGCGTACAGCACAACTCAACTATCAGAGGAACCCCCTACAGATTGTAAGAGATGAACATCATGAGAGATCTGTGCCTTAAATAAACTCTTAGCAAGAGGTAGATGAGACCAATGACAGCCGCCCCCCCTCCCCCCCCCACACACATACACACACACATACACACACACATACACACACATACACACACATATTTTATATAGAGCTGTGCCGGTTATTTCTGATCTGCTTAATAACTCCCACCAGGAATACTTATTTTATGACCAAGTCAGATTGGTACAAGGATACAGAGATCTGGCTGTATTTTCATACTCTATGAAATACAATAGAGGATCTGCAGTGCTATAGAGAATACTATGAAGGAAATTTTAAAGGAACTAAGAAAAGCACAAAAAAAACACAGAACATACTCACCTTGTTCTCTGCTGCTGGCTGGCAGTCCTCCAGTCTCACTCCAAAAGCCCTAGGTGGACACTTTTTGTTCTTCTTCATGAGGTTGATTCCCCAAGGAACTTTAGAAGAAGGCCCTTCCTCTGCTAAAAAACAAAAAAGTTCCAAATAAATGACTGAAAACTCTTTATTTTAAAGAGAATGTATTTTTTACTTATTGCAACTAGTGAAACATATCTTTTATATCTTTTTTATTTCTGTTTTTATTATTCTGCTAGAACTATAACCCCCTTTCCAATCCTTCCAAAAGTTTTGTGGGATATCAGCGAGTAAGTCATCATCTATTTCAGGGATCAGCAAATGGCACAACACCATTACTGGTAGTGAATTAAGAGGTGGCCTTAGCATGAATGAGATGGGAATAAATTCGGGCCTTGTGAACGAAAGATTCCTATAAAAAGGTATGAGGATAGGCACGGATGTGGGTCTGGATATTACAAAGACAAGGCATGTCTCAGCTGGAGAGAATTATAAAAACACTGCTATATTATCGGTAACTAAAGGATAGATAGCGACATGTAAACATTTCCCCTAAAATAATATTTTACATATAAACGTGGTATGAACCATTAGGTCATTTTCCCTTTAAAAGAGAAGGGATATTCACAATATAGTATGTGTGGAATTCATATGGATCAGCATGCAAAACCTGATGGTGATGAAAACTATTTATTAGTCCTTTACATTGACTAGTGAAGAACATGACACATGAAATGGGTTAATGCAAAATGTACCAGAGGTAAAAGTGTTCAGTAAAACACATGTACATCACACACTGCTACACAATAGCTCTATCTCATGGGGTTGCCTTTAATGCTTCTGATTACACTTACCTTTTACAGCACTGTCTGGTTTGGGTGAGCGAGGAGCTGCCAGGCCCGTTGCCCATAAAAGTTCTGATCGAATGCCTAAACTTCTTGTCCCCTTAGGGGACGTGTCAGGTTTGGCCCCAGAAATACTAGAACAAAGATAAGAGATTTAAAAGTGGAACCTTACAGTGAATTTACACCAATTTTATTTTTAACAGAACACCATTTCCTTTTTTAAAGTGCATTGAAGACCTAACTGCAAAAAACTATTTTAAATAAAATGTATACAGTTAGCTCCCTCTAGGGGCGCGGGGGATCAACATTTTATGTTTTAAATCTACGTCTATAAGATGGGGATTTTCTCAGATCGCCATAAAAGATACTTTAGGAATATTTCTGCCATCTTGAATGTGGACGATCACTTAAAAGGAAATCTAACATAAAAATCATCCATGATAAACCAGGGACACAAACATCTTATATTTGTTATACATGGCCTCCTTGCTTCTAAAATCAACTTTTATAATGATCATATTGAGCCTGAAGGGCTGCTGTGGGTGTTACCAGAGCCCCACTGGGCTCTAGCTTTACAGCCCAGTTACACAGTCTCCCCTACCCCTTGGCACTTCCCTCCTTTCTCTGCATGATGTAATCTCACTGCAGCAGAGGAAGTTTCAGCACACAGTGGGAAAAGGGGAAGTGCTCCTTGCACAGTGTAACAGACTGTGAAGCTACAGCACAGAGGGGCTCTAGTTACCCCCACCCCCACAGAGCCCTTCTGGCTCACCAGCATTATTTTAAAAGTTGATTTAGGAGGAAGGGAGCCATGGATAACAAATACATAAGTGTCCCTGCTTTATCATGTGTGTAGAGTCTTATTGTCTTCTTACCTTACTTTGCGATAGTCATTAAGCTTTTTGTTAATCAAAGCATGACTGGTAAAGCCAGGGTCCTGGAAGAAAGCAGAAGAAAATGGAACTGTAAATCTGGTCGATACAACATATTTTACCATTTAATATACAGGCTGTCCCCTACTTAAGAACACCCGACTTACAGACGGACCCCTGCTTATTGTTCATTTACTGTACTTTAGCCTTAGGCTACAATAAACAGCTGTAACATTTAATAAAGGTGTCTGCAATTAAGCTTCATTGTTAATCCTGGTTCTGATGACAATCCAACACTTTTAAAATCCAATTGTCACAGAGACCAACAAAAAAATTGGCTGGGGTTACAATAATAAAATATATGGTTCCAACTTACATACAAATTCAACTTAAGAACAAACCTACAGAACCTATCTTATACGTAACCCGGGGACTGCCTGTACTATAAACTTCTAAAATTCACACCCTCTTTGACCTCCTTATATGTCACAAGTTCTAAAAGGTGATGAATTACTAGTGTTGCTTTGAATAAACAGAAATCGTGTAGTATAAATCCCTCTTCTTCTAGTGGATAATGCACAGATTAGTGCTCAAAACTTCTAACATGCCCCCAACTTTAATCCATTGCTTTTTACACTTAAAAGCCATCAAAAAGCGGATTAAAAAGCCACCTTACCTCACCCTCATCCCGACTGTTCTCTCTGATAGCTTTTACCCAGCCCAACATATCATCCCGATCCTCAGCCTGAAAGAGATATTCACAGAAGTCAGGGGTCGTCAGCCGGAAGACGTGCTTCCTCTTGGTCTCGCTGTAAGAGATGTCCACCAGGCTTCCAAGGATGCTGATTGGCTGCTCCTCCTCACCTGGCCCCGGACCCCGTGTCTCTGGACGCTCCTTGTGTAAGAAGAGGAGGTGAGGGCGCAGGATGGAGTACACGCGTTTCCACTGACGGAGCCCGCCGCCAACCTTCTACAGGGGGCAAGAGACAAAGATTATTTTGACATCATACAGAATGTTGTCACTTAGTGGCCGTATGAGGATGCACAAAGCAGAGAAAGAAAATATAACTTGCACATAGAAACACAACATACATGAACACTCCGCGACCACCCACCGCCATACCTTGCCCTTGTTAGTGAGGATCTGTTTATACAGCAACCAGCCTTCCCTATGCACATCACTCAGCTCCGTATCTGACAGCTCAGAAGCCGAGTGCCGTTTCGACCGACCTTCCTCAGATGCAACCAAACTATCCAAAGACTGCAGGGAAAATCAGAAATACATCAGCTTTGTACATACTCCCAATAAGATATAATAAAACAGAGTGTATAAGTAAAATTCTTGCAACCAAGGCTCTCAGATTGCATTCCAAAACCTAAACCACTGCATGCGGCCACTAGGTGGCACTCTGCTGCCTATGTAAATATTCTGCTACTGCAGGACACACATCTTGATGTTCAACTCTGTGTTCAGATTGAGCAGGTGAAGCCATGGCCGCCTATTATAGAATGTATTTTTGTTGTGCCCCACCATCACTGATTGCAGTAGCTATTTAAAAAAAAATCTAAAACAAGATGGCTTCCTTGGATACGATCACCCCATACTCTGGTAGCGGTGGCCAGACATGTGCTATTGAGTCCTGCCTGCCCATCTGGATTCAGCAATCATTACCACAGGACAGCTGGGGACCTGGAGTAACTACAAGACATTTCATGTACAAACACCTTTTGTTTCTTTGTGCGATCCCTCCAGCAGAGGTGGCCGTATCCAAGGACACAGTATTGTTTCTAAGGGACAATATGACTATATTTATGAGAAATTATCTTCACTCGGGTAAATTTTTTTAATAACATCTACTTGAAGAAATTTATATACATAGCAGATTAATGAAAATGAATGTGAATGCCCAGACGAGAGAATACCCCTTTAAGGATCGGTCATAAGATATGAATAAGAACATCCAGAAATGTCTTCACCTTATTTTTTATAGTAGTTGGTGCCACAATTTCTGGATACATATCTCAAAGTCCCCTGATCTCCCCATGCCACTAACCTAATGCATACAGTTTTTAGAGCTCAGCTTATCGGTCATAAACATTAGTGGTTACTGTATGTCTAAGCAGGTTCTGAAACCCTGAGGGTCCTTTGGGTGACTCAATAGAAATAAGTGCACAAAAAGAAGCTTCACTTCTATTTCCCGGTACACATTTGGCAACTCTAACAAATGGTTCTTACTGCCCCCAAACACTAGGGTAGAGTGGTGGGAAGAGCGTCCTCCCCTAGTATCCCCTGGGTGTTAGGAGACCCTCAGTAAGTACAGTGGGGGCCAGGAGCAGTGGTACAGGCTGTAGTAAGTGCCATTTTAGTATGTTACTGGCCCCCTAAAGAGCTATTTAAACATAATTTGTACAGGCTACATGGATGGAATACCCCCTTTAAATTTCCCAGCTTTCCTTGCTAGTTCACAGCCTTCAAAAAGCATCCTGGGGCGATTTGCCTTATGTGGAATCATGACAAAATCCTCCTTTCTTCATTTAGAGGAAATCTGTCAGTATTTTGACTATACAATGCTGTGTATTAGGTGACATTCCTAGAGATCTTTGTAGCGATACCTTTTTGTGTGCATTGTTAGTGGCAGCAGGACTGTACAATATGCATTTATCTTCCCGCATTGTAGCTCTTCACTGAACAGACCAAATGACCCCTTCCCTCTAATTGCTGTACAATTCAAACAGAAGTTGCTACAGCAGAGGGTAGGGGCAGCACAGCATCACAGTGAAGAGATCTCACATACTAGTGCACCAGAGCGCTCCGAATTCAGCTACAATCCTGGAATATAAATGTATTTTTTCCTGCTGCAACTAACATCACAAAGGTATCAGAAATCCAGGGCTGCTCCCTAACACTGTCAGCAACATTGTAATGTCAAAACTGCTGACAGATTCCCTATAAAGCACATTGTGATTTTAACTGCAATGAGATCATCAATGTAACGTAATCTTGTGCATATAATGATTCACGTGGAAATCTTTCAAATTCCTCTGATGTGTATGGGGCAGAGGACCCAGCAGCAGCTCTCCATAATAATATTTGTCTGAATGAGGCAAGTAGCAGTGCCCACACCCAGATGGTTCTCCTCAATTATAGACACATAATGCATTTTCTCACCCCATCAGTGAAGAAGCTCCGCAGCATCCGCAGACTCGGCACCCGGCCCACAACTCTCCTGTGGTTGGAGGAAGAGACAATTATCAGATTAAATTTCTAGCAGAGACATTACCAGCTTTCAGATTTCATCTCATGTGCGTCTCTAGAGCCTCGGCACTACTGCTCACCTTCCCGGCTAGCACAACTAATGCGCACTCAGCCCACGTGCCGGCCGCTCCTCAGACATCGATTAGCAGATATAGTGATGCCACCTCTAACATCTATATGGCCTTCATCTCAAGTCAGTCTAAGTGGCACTGCCCATTTACAGATTTCCGATGCCGCTTTACTCACCACCGAGGTCGTTTGTACCTGGAGCTCCACTGTTTATATTAGTTATTATGTATAGTTACTGAAGGCTGAATATTGATAATGTAATATGTTATGGGCCTCACAGTTGTATTTGGGATTCATATCACACATTTCAAGAGGACTGCCCATACCAAAGTGGCGGGAGATGCATGTGAAATGCATTGCAACAATAAAAAATAGAGATTTTCTCTATACAGTTCCATGAGGCCCACAGGCTCTAGGGCAGAATGGCACCAAACATGCTAAAACTGCAAAGTGTGAATGGGCTGGAGGAATACAAAGCATTCATCATTTTAGAAGGTGGATCAGCGTCGTTGGATGTCCAACTACTGTTACCCTTACTGACACTACTACCTAGATGAAAACTATTTGCACTCACATGTAGCCCATATGATCAAGTTTTCTTTATAAATTTTGCAGGTAGAAACATCTGCAGCAGATTACAGCAGAATAATCTGCAACATGTGCAGAATAAGAATTTCTGCAGCACTCAGGGTTCCTAAGAGCACAGTGACCTCCATAATCCTTAAATGGAAGAAGTTTGGGACGACAAGACAATGACCCTACACACACAGCTAAAATAACAAAGCAGCGGCTTCAGAACGAC
Organism: Engystomops pustulosus; assembly: GCF_040894005.1. Classification (NCBI taxonomy): domain Eukaryota; kingdom Metazoa; phylum Chordata; class Amphibia; order Anura; family Leptodactylidae; genus Engystomops; species Engystomops pustulosus. Next base: position 144,542,314 of record NC_092416.1, read on the forward strand.
TCTGTGACCATTCCTGACCGGCCCAACCAGAGCCCGGACCTAAACCCAATTGTGCATCTCTGGAGAGACTTGAAAATGTGTGTCCACCAATGTTCACCATCCAACCTGAGGGAACTGGAGAGGATCTGCAAGGAAGAGGCAGAGGATCCCCAAATCCTGGTGTGAGAAACTTGTAGCATTATTCCCAAGAAGACTCATGGCTGTACCAGCTCCAAAGCTGCTTCTACTCAATACTGAGCAAAGGGGCTGAATACTTATCACCATGTGAGGTTTCAGATTTTATTGTTTAATAAATATCTACATATCTGTTTTTTTTCTGTCAAACATGGAAATTTTTATGCAGATTTTATGACAGATGTCTTTCTATTAATTTACAGTGCATGAGGTGACTCCTTATGGGCGATATGTAAACTTCACCTGACATTCACATTGTTGGGAATGGGATTTTTGTTGCTTTCTTACATATTTTTACTCAGTATGGAGAAAAAACCTCAGACTCACCTTGGTAGCCGTCCTTCATCGCGGAATGTGTTGAGTCCATCGTCACAAGACTTTGAGCGTTCAGTGGTGATGGCTAGAAGATATGAGGAACGTCGACTGGACTTAATGCTGCCTATATAATACAGTGCAAAGAGAGCATATAAGAAGGGACACCTTTTTTCCTGTATGGAATAGCACTGTTTCCTGCGCTTTTCCATAGGGAAGCATCCTGAAAAAAACTTCTATCAAGTAAACTTTGTAATATACTTCATTAAATAAAGCGGCATTTAAATGCTCTTTTTCCTGCAGTGAGCAGAGTATCTGGTAAACTCTTGAAATCCATCCACTTCAGACAGATAAGGAGGCTAATGAGTAACTCTTTCCATACCTAGAGAATACATGCCTTGTTTATTCAGCTCTGTGAGGAGACTAGAGTATCCAGGAACTGTATAGAGTTAAGTCATTAGACACTTTATCAGGTTCCTTTATCTCCCAGTGCATAGAGGACAGAACCTGTTTTACACAAACTGTTTAAATAAGGAAAAATGGCAGAGAAAAAAGGACACGGGAACACATTTCTTCAATGAAGTGTATTACAAAGTTTACTTATATAATCACCACAACTAATTAGTTTATTCATTTATAAAATTGCGTTTGGTTACACTATAAATATAGAAGCCTATGGGCAACATATTCCACTGTCTGACTATCTAGTGGCATATGTAGAGGCATCTGTTGGAAGCATATGTTGAGAAATCCGTTGAAGTACCCAGCAAACATAGTGTGAACTGATCCTAAGGAACATATGAAAGGGTGCAGGAAATATTTTGAAGCTTTATATTTGTCACTGTTTAATAATATATCGGATCAAGCTGTCTAGCTGTTCTGGGTATGCACTAATTTAAAAATTACCAAAATTATCTCTGTGGTGATTTGCAAGCTAATCTCTTGTCCGACCATCTCAAACATCCACATCCAGAGGCCAGAAATAGCTCAGAAATTATTATGTTGGTTTGACCACACTGCTGTGCATTACCCACAGTTTGATTGTATTTACATAAGACATTTCTCTCCAAAATTCATCGCTGTTTGAAGTCGACTGAAGAAAGATTGCTGCAAAAATGTTATACAAAACCAAAAAATCCTTTCCATGCAAATGCACCTAAAAGATCTGGTTCTGACGGACGTAGTTACAGTGGATTACCTGCCGTGGATTTGTCAGCGGTTAATCCACTGTCATGTAAAGTAGCAGCAAAGTGGATGAGGTTTACACAAATCTTATCCACATTCTGTGAAAAAGAATCCTGAACTAAACATGCAGTGCTCTTTATGTGTATAATGCTGCGGGCGACCGATTCAGTAAGAACGTGCGCCAGAAATCATTAATCTGGTGCTTCCACGCACTGGTACCACAGAGTTCACCATATTTCTTTGTGGTGAACCTTTAACTTGGGGCATGTGACACAATTTGCAAGTTGACTACAGTGCTCCATCCAAATTAGTCGGACTGACCACCGGCCCGCCCCCTAATTTGATACTTATTACACAGACACTTCTTGAATACATGTGCAAGCTGTTTTAGCCATGAAGAAGGTGCAAAGGCCAACAAACGTGTGTCGCAAAGCCAGTAAATGTGCCCAACAGTGTTGGTTTACATGCTGCAATCTTTTAACTAAGACTTTTACACTTTGCATCAAAATGAGTGGGATACCCAAAGTGATTCCACCAATACAATACCAAATTAGGTGTAGCTTGTATAATGAAAAGTTGTACAATTTTCTAGTATATGTTCTGTATAAATGCCACAAGGTTAACTAGATCTCTGGCTATGGTCATGTGATGTCTCACAGGTACACGGCTCGATATATCCCTGGTCAAGTGATATCATACAGCTTGTTGTATCCCTGAGAGTAATCAGAGCTTTGTGTTATAACTAGCCATGCACCTGTGTGACATCACATGACCAGGGTCAGATCTACTGGAAGAAACCAATGAAGCTTTCTATAGAATGGAAACCGTCAATATTTTCACTCCTGTCCTAGTCTCCTCCACTCAATATGTAGATAAAAAATGCGCATATCACAAATGACTCCACGAGGACGCCAATCCTTGCCCGACCCAGGGTTTCGCCTCTGTGCTTCTTCTGGATGCCCCAGAAGCCCCAGAAGAAGCACAGAGGCGAAACCCTGGGTCGGGCAAGGATTGGCGTCCTCGTGGAGTCATTTGTGATATGCGCATTTTTTATCTACATATTGAGTGGAGGAGACTAGGACAGGAGTGAAAATATTGACGGTTTCTGGTCTGAATGGTGACTTATCCCTGAAAGTGATCCCTTGTGTTTGGTGCACAAATAAGGAGGAAACCTGCATGGATCGTCTTTTTCGTTTTTGAGCTCCGGTCACAAAAGAGTTTCTTCTACTGGATTATTGAATAGTGGATGTTTGCTGGATCCATCTAGGACCGTTAAGGACAGCTCATAAGAGGGAAGGTGCAGCACCACACAATTTTTTTGTTAATTTTTTTGTAAATTTTTTTGTTGGTTTCTATAGAATGACAGCAAGCAGAGATCTAGAAAACTGTGGCAAATTGATACAGAAAGTGTACAGGAAAATTGTATAATTTTTCATTACACAAACAATATAAATTGACAAATATTACTTGACAAATATCTCAATATTTTTTAAATGACCCACATAGAGAATCAGTATTCCAGTATGTCATATAAAGGACACTCACTGCAATCCTGTGAGTAATGGCGACCAATGGAAAAGCTAAATGTTGGGGATGAAGGACTATCAGAGATGACAGGGGCTGAGTTGATGGCACTGGATACCACGCAGGACGCAGGGACATGTTTGGCTCGCAGGTCAATGCTTGGACTTGTTGGCTCATCTGAAAAGGAAGCAGAAGTAAACAGAATGCAGATTTTCACTATGTTGTATCAGGAGTAGTATCACAAAAAATTGCAAAAGTGAGCCAGCACTAAAAAGTGTCCATGTATGAGTGGTCTCTTCTGTCTATTACTAACAAACAATTCAAGTAATGTCTTACCAATGAAAGGGATCGATGCCAGCGGCTCCTCTGAGAATGGTAGGGGGGGTACCCTCTGCAATGGTCGTTCATTAGTTGTCCCCTCACTGCCAGCAGGAGAAGGTGGGTACTCCAAGTCTTTGCCTTCCTCGGGAAAGAGCACATTGACCTGTCGTGCAGCTGCCGGAGTCTTGCGTCCTGAAGGGGGCTTCTGCCTTAATACCACCTCTTCTCTCCTTTCCTCTGTGGCACTGCTCTCGTCTGTGGAGCTGACACTTGCAGATGGCTCTCTCCTTTCTGTTGGTGATGGGGGAGAACTTGGATATTGTGCTGTCCTAAATGTAGGAAAGCCACTAAATGCAGTCTCCCTAAAGGAAAAAGCATGAAGCAGCTCAGTCCGACGCTGAAAAGATGGACTATAACTCCGATATCCTATGTACCCAGAATCCCCAGAACTAGAGTGCTGGGTCGTAGGTTTGGCTACTTCTCTAGGGACAGATGGCACAGTGTGACTTACAGGAGGACGCGTTGCTACTTGAGTTGTCCGTGGGAGTCTGTCTGAGGACCAAACAGGGCGTTCATATGGCGGAGATATTAAAGCATTCAACTCCAATTTCTCCATAGAACTTCCATAACGGGTCAAGTAATTGTCCGACTGTGCCCGATGACCCCATGAATCATTATCAGGCGGATGGTGGAGAGTATCTTGTGACACACTATGAGGCCAGTTACTATGATGGGAGACTTCTCCTAGGCGATCTTGTGAGGCACTACGTCTTCTTGGGGGGAAGGCAGAACCCCTCCTACGGGGGGTCTGATGGGACATCCAGTTGCACAGTGCTTGGTGCCTCTCCCATTGACTCACCCAGCGAGGGTTGGTTGCCTGCTCCCATGAGTCTACAGGAGCTTTCATTGGTGGTTCTTGCTGATAGCGTGAAGTCCAACCATATGCTGAATTACACGGAGGGCCTGGCCCTCTGAATCTGTCAGATGAGGATGGGGATCCCGTGTAGTGTCTTGGGGGAGGGAGAGGATTCGGAATAGGTCTAGAATAGTTATCCCGGTGAGCAGGGCTGCTTCTTGGTACATCACCGTGTATTGGGCTTCTGATGGAAGGATAGTCCTCATAGTTGGAACGTTGCCCTCTGGAGCTTACAGGATACCCAGGAGAAGTTTCAGGTTGACCCCGCCATGGATAGACCACAGGGGGTGGTTCAGGGATACTATGTGCACCTCCACGGTATGGCTCATTCCCTTTTAAATATGCATCCTGCGAGTAGGCCTGGAAGTAAAATGACAAACATATTAAGAACCTGGCCATGACATGGAAAATAGTATAACATTTAGGTGGTAGAAGGGGTAGGCAACAGTTCAATACATTGGATTTAGAACTAAATTTCAAATTTTCAGACATCAAACCTCACTGCACATGGAACTGCAAAGACAACAGTAGGGGGCACTACTGGAATTTCAGAAGGTAGTTGAAGTTTACCTTGTGTAGCACTTACCAGCTGTAGTATGTCCTCATCCCGAGGCATAATGGAGAGCTCCAGGACATCATCACTATCACCAAAAAATCAAATAAAAAATTTGTCATTGTCATTCTTATGCCCTCTTCTCCCACACCCATCAATGTGCCCCGTGTCACACCTGTTTTGTATCAGGGCAATGACTTGTGAATATGTTTTCCCGATTATGCTCTCTCCATTAACCTTTACAAGTCGATCACCTGAAAAACAAAAACAAGCTGACAACCAGGAAACAGATATAGCTGTACCATGGGTTCTCACCTTGCGGCTGAGAGTTATGAGACTTATTACTATATAGCATGTACAGCTGAGGTTAATGAAAGCAACGTATTTCCCCTGTACATGCTGGGGGAATTTATTATCCATCACTATAATCTCTCTCCTATTTCTCATCACCCACCAGTGCACAATCCAGCCAGCTGTGCCGGTCCACCTTCTTTCACCTGCTTGACAAAGATGGTGTCCATGGGTTCCAGACGATTGGAAGCAGAAGGATAGTCTACAATACAACATTAAATGAATGCATTTAGTAAAGTTTCCAAGGTTGTAGACTACATTCATTCACACATTGTGCAACCCATCTATACCATCCAGGTCACTTACCTGCACTGCCATTTTCTTCCTGCAAGAAAAAAAAGGAGACGTATGTTAGCTTACAGTTCCTGCAGAACCAGAATACTGTGGACAATATTAGTTACAGATTCAAATAGAGCATGTTCCTCATTCCACTATTTGGTGGGATCCCTTGCACCCACACCAATCATGAATGAGTGCAAATACCCTTAGAGTGTTGAGTATTTATAAGGTCATGTCCCTACTGGACTGAATGTAACATGCAGGCTCTAGCTGAGCTTGTCCTTGAGCATCCCGACTGCATTGTAAGGTTGGGAGAAAACGTCAGTGAAAAAAAAAAAGTGCGTTGGTCAGATTTCATGGACCGACCACAGTGCAGCGGACGGGACTCCTTGCATCACCATGATAAATGATACAAGGAGTGCCTTCTTCCTCCCAGAACAGCAACCCCAAACATTAACATGATCCGGCTTCTGCACTGGAGTCGATCTGTGAAATATGCTAGTGAGCAGTCAGTTTTTCACGCCCTGACCGTGGACGTGTGACGCTTGTCTTAAGGAGAGAAGAATGTTGATGAAAAGAGCTTCTGCAAGGGAAACACAGATACATAAAGTTTCCTCTTAACCACACGTGTAGTATCTTTCATTTATTCTACATGGCCATACCTGTTGTGTGGCATGGACTGCAGATTCAGGAGGGTACACAATGAAATGGCGCAAAGTGAAGCCAAATCCTTGACGGGTTTTCCTGATGATCAACGTCCTGGGTCCGACCCATGTGAAGGGTTCTTCGGGAGGTGGAGAATGGCTGGGTCGGCCCCCATCTCGGGGAGCTAAGGGGGTCTGCAAGCAAAACAAGGGAGGAAAGATGAGGAGATCATGTTCACAACAAGATTGCTTTACATATCTATTATGGCGGCTGCAATACCACGTAAAGTTTTATCTGAGGACACACAACCAAGACGCGTCACACACGTCACCGCTGCTAACAAATGTGGAACGGTCAAGCTTTCAGTAGAGCACTTACAGGTGGTGAAGGGGTATACAGATCAGGTGACAGTATATTGGGACATGTGCCACGTACATTTCTTACTCAAATACAGATACCATGGAGTCTTTGGATTTTGCAGCAACATCTTTGGGATAGACCCCTCTAGTAACAATAGGCAAATGTTTCCTGTCCCCGGTGCATCACTTAGCACCGGGACAGCATTAGGCACAGCCGCACTCATTTCAATCAAATGGTTACAAGTTGCAATACCCAATAGTTTTTAAAGAAAAGGGGTAAAACAGCAATCCTAATCCTATTCATGGTGTGTGTGCTACACCACTGTCTATAAAGGGAGACCTATATATAAATTTGTACATGTATTTTTGCGAATTCTTTGCTCCTGTATAGACTGATTTACCTTCACCCTGTGGCTGTATGACTGGGATGATGATATGATTGGGGGCTGGGGCCGTGACAGACGGAGACATCCTGGAAATGAGTCAATTCCACATACAGCTGATCTATGTGGGAGGGGGTAATGAAACAGAGCGAACCCAAAGGACACAGCTGCAAACAATGCCCGACTGGCACAGATAGTCTATCAGATGAGGGGGGGGGGGCAGAACCCCAGGGCTTTTGGTACGTCCCTATTAAATGATATCATTGGCTGTATCTTACATGCATCTGCATCATCTTCATACTGAGCCCCAGTCCCCCGAGATGTGAACGTCTCCTCCCAAGTGTTAGACACAATGCAGGCAGCACACACCCACACATCCATGGAAGGTCCTATTCTTGTACTATTTATCACATTACATGGGGTGGGGTATACACAGAGCTTCCTGTGAGCCGATACATGCTGCTTATGTAAGTTCATATATACATAATATACAAGTCCCAGAGACAATGGTCGCTTCTACACCAGCCCAGGCCCCTGGCTCTGTCCATTGTCCTGGTGATTTCATGGTCACTGGCTCGGCCCCTCTGTAGTGCACTTCTGTGTATGCCATTGTTTCAGGAATACTCTGCGGATCACACTGGCTCGGATCTGTCTATCTGTATCAGTGACACATCTGCATAATAATATTTATATAGCGCACACAGATAACGCAGCGCTGCACAGAGATTCCCAAATCTGACCCCAATGGGGCTCACAGTCTAATCAACCTACCAGTATGTTTTGGAGTGTGGGAGGAAACCAGAAAACCCAGAGGAAACCCACACAAACACATAAAGCCATGTGTACATGTATGTGCCACCAATGCCATTATAATCTGGTAATTCTGTACCGCGCTCTACTATGATAACACTTACCGTCACACATTCTGCACTCGCTCTCATATGGTTGTATGGGGGGGATTTATTAAAAGTGTCTGAGGTAAAACTGGTTGTCCATGGAAACCAATCAGAGCTCAGCTTTTATTTTATAAACAGCTGTAGGAAAATGAAAGCTGAGCTCTGATTGGAACTAGAACAGTTCTGCTCTCAGGCACTTCTGATAAATCTCCCCCGTGTGACTGTACTATGATATTGTCCTAGTGTAACTGTATGATAATAGCATCTACCATCATACAGCGATACTATGATAACACTTATTGTCTTAGAGTAACTGCATTATAATAGCATCATACAGTGATGTGCTACCAGTGTGACTGTACTATGATAACACTTATTGTCCTAACACTTATTCTCCTAACACACATCTACCATCATACAGCGATACTATGATAACACTTATTGTCCTAGTGTAACTGTATGATAATAGCATCTACCATCATACAGCGATACTATGATAACACTTATTGTCCTAGTGTAACTGTATGATAATAGCATCATACAGTGATGTGCTACCAGTGTGACTGTACTATGATAACACTTATTGTCCTAGTGTAACTGTATGATAATAGCATCATGCAGTGATGTGCTGCCAGTGTGACTGTACTATGATAACACTTATTGTCCTAGTGTAACTGTATGATAATAGCATCATACAGTGATGTGCTACCAGTGTGACTGTACTATGATAACACTTATTGTCCTAGTGTAACTGTATGATAATAGCATCATACAGTGATGTGCTACCAGTGTGACTGTACTATGATAACACTTATTGTCCTAGTGTAACTGTATGATAATAGCATCATACAGTGATGTGCTGCCAGTGTGACTGTACTATGATAACACTTATTGTCCTAGTGTAACTGTATGATAATAGCATCATGCAGTGATGTGCTGCCAGTGTGACTGTACTATGATAACACTTATTGTCCTAGTGTAACTGTATGATAATAGCATCATACAGTGATGTGCTACCAGTGTGACTGTACTATGATAACACTTATTGTCCTAGTGTAACTGTATGATAATAGCATCATGCAGTGATGTGCTGCCAGTGTGACTGTACTATGATAACACTTATTGTCCTAGTGTAACTGTATGATAATAGCATCATACAGTGATGTGCTACCAGTGTGACTGTACTATGATAACACTTATTGTCCTAGTGTAACTGTATGATAATAGCATCATACAGTGATGTGCTACCAGTGTGACTGTACTATGATAACACTTATTGTCCTAGTGTAACTGTATGATAATAGCATCATACAGTGATGTGCTGCCAGTGTGACTGTACTATGATAACACTTATTGTCCTAGTGTAACTGTATGATAATAGCATCATACAGTGATGTGCTGCCAGTGTGACTGTACTATGATAACACTTATTGTCCTAGTGTAACTGTATGATAATAGCATCATACAGTGATGTGCTGCCAGTGTGACTGTACTATGATAAAACTTATTGTTATGTGCTATGAGCGTACTATAATATATTATTACCATACTATTACATCACTTCTCCAAATGAGACCGCCTCTTTGAGAAGACTGATCCGTTATCCTTTATGTCTGTGATCTGTATATTTTTGGGGAGGATTGCCCACTTTTTGGTCTCTGTGAAGGTGTCTGTGTATACGAGTGCTTCCATACACCCCCCCCCCCCATGCCCCGGGCTCCTAGTGCCCATCTCTTCTGCGTATACATCTCCCAGCACAGCTCTGCCATGTCTAGAGCGGGCAGACAGTATGTCACAGCGCTCTGTGCTCTCTACGCCAGGGACAGACTCTGTGGCTCAGAAATTCATAGAAAGATTAGATGATTAGGATCTGCACAGCACAGGGATATATTGGGAAGAAAGCAGTGTGCAGCAGGAGATTACAGGAGGTTACACAGGCCACGCACACGGCCAGAGCCAGAGATACACATTGGGGCACATTTACTTACCCGGCCCATTCGCGATCCAGCGGCGCGTTCTCTGCGGTGGATTCGGGTCCGGCCGGGATTTATGAAGGTAGTTCCTCCGCCGTCCACCAGGTGGCGCTGCTGCGCTGAAAATCTTCTGAACGCGCCGGAATGCACCACCTCGGACCAGGTGAAGGTAAGCGCTTCGCAAGCGACACTTTTCGGGTTTTTAAATGCGGCGGTTTTTCCGAATATGTCGGGTTTCCGTCCGGCCACGCCCCCCGATTTCCGTCGCGCGCATGCCGGCGCCGATGCGCCACAATCCGATCGCGTGCGCCAAAAACCCAGGGCAATTCAGGTACAATCGTCGCAAATCGGAAATATTCGGGTAACACGTCGGGAAAACGCGAATCGGGCCCTTAGTAAATGACCCCCATTATCTGCACCGCAGGAGATGCCAAAATTATACAAGAAGCCGCCAGAGGCCTGAGACAGAGAACACACAAGTATAACCTTCCCCACACAATATCACTGCACTCCAACACAATGCAAAATACCCCAAAATAACAAAACATAGCACCACAACCAGACAACACATAAAAGACTCCAAAACGCACATTTTGCATCAGTTTTCAGTCAGAGTTTGTTCAGTGTCTCAGTTTTTCATGCGCAGAAAATGGACTCAGGACTGAGCTCTATCTTTTCTATGGCAATTGATGCGTGAAAAACGCATTGCACTTGTGTTGGACTTATAAGTGTCTCAGAGTGCAATGCGTTTTTGATGCATCTCCATAGACTTGTATGGTGCGTTTTTCACGCGCGTGACTTGCAAAAGTAGAGCATGCAAGTCTGAAAAGACCCATTGATTACAATGGGTCAGAGTGCAATGCAAGTTCTGCGCGTAAAAAGCTTGCGCAGAAAACGCGTGTGAAAAACGCAAGAGTGAAAGGGGCCTAAAAATGAGAATCTCATCGGATTGCATCGGATTTTGGTTATGCGCATGCTTAATAGCTGCGGCTTCGGAGCAGAGTATGCGCAGCCGCCAGCTCTGCATAGAGTCTATATAGAGCGCAGACGAGTGCTGGGGGCGTGGAGTAGCCGCACCGTGTAGCTTTAGCTCTGGCTAATCCACACCCCAGTAGCCTCTTTCAGATATTTGCATATAAGGTGATAAAAGATTTATTAGGTTACAGGCCACTCAAGGATTAGCCCTAAAAAGGGCTCCCAAGTCATTCATTAGTTGAACCTGCCACCGGATCTATCTTAATAGTAGGTTTCCTTTAAAGAGATAGTTGGAAATGTGAGATCCAGTTCCCACCTTTTCTCCAATTATGTAGCTCACAGGACCACAAGCCTGGTGTGATCTGAAAGATGAGATTATTATCTTTATTATGATATTTTTCATTTTTCTCTGTATTATAGAACCAAAGTATCTTAAGTAACCATCCCCCGGCAGCCTCTAAAGGTGACCCATCTCAGGCAAATATGACTCATCTCTGCTCATTTTTACATGACTTGGAGGAGATTGTTTATAGGTAAATGGAAAAGATTTCACAAAAAGAGGGAATTCTAGAATGAACATATTTGGCCATTTACTTACCTGTCCTGTCGCAATCCCCGAAAGTGCACTGTGCCGCGATTCACGAAGATCATGCACCCGATATCCTACATCTGTCGCTTCCCTGCTCAGGTGAGTCGGAGTTCACCTTCTTCTTCCCGGTGTATGTAAGTGCATTGTCTTGCGACACAATTTGAATCTTAATTCCTGCGCTCAGTCCGAATGAGTCGAATCGTCCCAAGGCCCTCCCGGTGCAAATCCCGAAAACTACGAAATTCCGACGAAAGTGAAATCCCTGGACCCTTAGTAAATAATCCCCATTGTATCTGACCTGAGGGGGCTACTAGTTTAATGGAGTAAAATCTGGTTCTCTTTAATATGGCAATAAGGCGGCCCATACAAAGTTCTATGGTTTCTATTGGTTCCAGGGAATCATGAGTTGCAGGAAAGTGTATCATGTGACTTCTTTTACAAGTTGTTGTGAGGGATGTGACATTTATAGAAAACTTTTTCCATCCCCTTGAGCAGCACTTTTGGAGGCCAGTCTATTGTGGGTACATGTAATAAGATGCAAAATGTAATAAATGTAGAGGGGCCTCTCCCTGTCTCTTCTCTCTTTATAGGGGCTGTAACTGGCAGCTAAGTTGTCAGAGTTCTTCAGGCCTGACTCCTCTAACGCCCAGCATTCATCAAGCTTTGTCTGGAATTACAAGACAGCAATTCAATGGAATGGGCGGCCGTGTGGTGCACAAGGCGTCTGTGTGATGTACAGGGCCCCGCCGTCCGTGTGATGTACAGGGCCCCGCCGTCCGTGTGATGTACAGGGCCCCGCCGTCCGTGTGATGTACAGGGCCCCGCCGTCCGTGTGATGTACAGGGCCCCGCCGTCCGTGTGATGTACAGGGCCCCGCCGTCCGTGTGATGTACAGGGCCCCGCCGTCCGTGTGATGTACAGGGCCCCGCCGTCCGTGTGATGTACAGGGCCCCGCCGTCCGTGTGATGTACAGGGCCCCGCCGTCCGTGTGATGTACAGGGCCCCGCCGTCCGTGTGATGTACAGGGCCCCGCCGTCCGTGTGATGTACAGGGCCCCGCCGTCCGTGTGATGTACAGGGCCCCGCCGTCCGTGTGATGTACAGGGCCCCGCCGTCCGTGTAATTCAGCCCCTTTAAGAATCGCTGAATTAAACACAGTTATCCCACATACACCTATTCTACAATTACAAGTTTTGGGGTAAACTATCCAGTACTGTGTTACGGCTCCGCACTGATCCTTATAGGAATCCCAATTTGTAAACCTCTCAGAATACACCAGGCCGGGGGATAGTGCAGTATCCTCAACACCTCCATGACCACCCCACATTTACTTACCCGATCCATTCGCGATCCAGCGGCGCGTTCTCTGCGCTGGATCGGGTCCGGCCGGGATTTAATAAGGTAATTCCTCCGCCGTCCACCAGGTGGCGCTGCTGCGCTGAAAAGCATCTGAACGCGCTGGAGTTCACCGGCTCGGGCTGAGTGAATGTAAGTGTGTCCCGAGCGACACATTTTCCGTTCTTAAATGCGGCGTTTTTTTCGGGTTTTTGTTCGGCCACGCTCCCCGATTTCTGTCACGTGCATGCCGGCGCCGATGCGCCACAATCCGATCGCGTGCGCCAAAATCCCGGGCCAATTCAGGTACAATTGGCGCAAATCGGAAATATACGGGTAACACGACGGGAAACCGCGAATCGGGCCCTTAGTAAATGACACCCATTGTGTATACTTGAGCTAATGTAAAGGTAGATCTAAATATAAGGAGATATACAGATGAAAACACTGGATTTATTCCAGAATATAAACACATACAGAGACAGAGCAGGCAATGTTATGTCTAGCAGAAAACACTGAATATCTCGCCATCTTACTATGGAACAAGCGGAATCTCTGTCTGACCGTGAACTAGAATTTCAAGGCCAATAGCGCAGGCAACGCTCACTCCTCAGGGGACACTGCTCTAGGTCTCCTATACTTTACTACAGCCACACTGTCAGGATATGTTCACAATACCATAGTAGTCAATGTTTGCCTCATGTGCCAGGAAATATCTAACATATACGGCAAACATGGCCATAATCTATAACAGGCTAAAGACATATCGTATTTTTCGGACTATAAGACGCTTCTTACTATAGGACGCACCCCAGATTTAGGCTTCCAAAAAAGGAAAAATATATTTTACACCAATTAAAATATCCCTGTTAGTCGCACTGAAGCACAGCACACACAGACATACATTTACACTTTCAACTCTGCATCATCCATCCACATACACATTCAACTCTGCATCATCCATCCACATACACATTCAACTCTGCATCATCCATCCACATACACATTCAACTCTGCATCATCCATCCACATACACATTCAGCTCTGCATCATCCATCCACATACACACTCAGCTCTGCATCATCCATACAGATACACACTCAGCTCTGCATCATCCATCCAGATACACACTCAGCTCTGCATCATCCATCCAGATACACACTCAGCTCTGCATCATCCATCCAGATACACACTCAGCTCTGCATCATCCATCCAGATACACACTCAGCTCTGCATCATCCATCCAGATACACACTCAGCTCTGCATCATCCATCCAGATACAAACTCAGCTCTGCATCATCCATCCAGATACACACTCAGCCCTGCATTATCCATCCAGATACACACTCAGCCCTGCATCATCCATCCAGATACACACTCAGCTCAGCTATACACACAGAACCGCCCCCCCACACACACACACATACACACACACATACATACACACATACATACACACACACATACATACACACACATACACACACACACATACACACACACACATACTTTCTCCATTCCCATTCTTCTCACCCTGTCCCAGCGCAGCATGGCAGTATCAGACCTTTGGTGATGTAAGAAGCATGTGATCAGTCACATGATGCTGAAATCACTGTAGGTACAGAGGCTCCTCTCTGGGAGATTGGGTGCAGATCTATATCAGGGCATCACCCGATCTCCATTACAGTAGTCCGGAGGGTCTGGCAGTGCTGGATCCTCCTGACCTCCGGTCTATAAGACGCAGGGACTTTTTAGCAAGATTTTTTCTTGCTTAAAAGTGCGTCTTATAGTCCAGGAAATACGGTACTTTTGGTGTCATATTAAAGATAAGAATGTCATCTTTCAGATTCAGGCTTGTGGTTCTGTGATGTACAGAACTAGAGATACAGGCAAACAAAGACATAATTGTTGGAAATGTGAGTTGCAGGTAAAGATCCACTTCCGACCTTTGTCTTTAACTGCATCTCCAATTCTGTAACTCTCATAATCACAAGCCTGGTGTACAGGGAAAGATGAGATGGTTATCTTTAATAAGACACCCCGTTTCTACATACCGTTAGATATTTCACTTCATTTCATACCCTACTAAGGGGAATAGTTTAATGGGGTAAAATCTGGTTACAGAGAGAGTCCCTTTAAATCAACCGATTTGGCAAGCCCTGTGCAGCGCTGCGTAATCTGTGTGCGCTGTATAAATAAAGGAATTATTATTATTAATGTATTTGTAATATACACTCACACATGATATCTTAGTAGTCTCTTATCCTTGTAACCAGAACATAAGGGCCCTAAATCGTGGACCATTCTCCATAAACTCAGTAATCCATAGTGTGTGTCCATTAAGACAAGGAGGACAGGAACATGACAGACCAAACATCAGCAAATCAGCCTTCATTTATGACAAAATTCAACAAAATGCAATGTATATTACAACAGAGGTGTCTAACATTACATACTGCCTGGAAGTAGATGACATTGACCGTGGGATGCTACATCCAGAGTATACTGTGACCTACAGTCAGACTGTGGCAGCCCATAATCTCCATAAAATATCATATACGGTGACTGCGCTCAAGGGCAGAGCAGGGAATGTTTCCTAGCGGTATAATCTCTACAGGATTATGGAATACACTGTAATCTCTTCCACACTGCGCTGTGCTATACTGATGGCAAGATAATAGCTACTAAATTTAGACAATCTATAAACTTTTTACATGTAACTGGATTTAGAATGAAACTCCCTATAAATCTCCCCGACAATCTTTTTCCCTTTTTCCAAGACACTGTGTATGCAGTGGAAGGGAGGTGACAATGTTTCTCCTCCAGTAAGTGGCTGTCACTTTTCTAGCCCCTTTAGGCATCAGCATGTAAAATTAGGTAAACATCTGTAGGGACATGTACCGGATCGGAATCCATCACAACATTTCTCATAACGTGGATTTCCGAAACAAAAGCCTGACCTAAATTCTCAAACTAATGAAAAACAAAATCAACAAACTCCAAGGCCAAAAGTGGAGTTTCTCCATCCCGAGGACGTTCTCAGTACATTCTGTGACATGACGAGTGATTATAGGGCTTTATCACAGCCGCGTATAACCCAAGGTCATCTCACAGAAACCAACATAGCAGGATGGGCACAGGGAACAAACACACATATTATACTGACCCTCTGGTTCCAGTCATCTTTGGGCATTGGCCATGAGAGAAGGTAATGATGAGGGTCTGTGGGCCAGGAACTTCATAAACTATTTCCAAAGATCGGGCAACAAAGTGGCTTACTGGTTAGCACGATCGCCTTGCAGCGCTGGGGACCTGGGTCAAGTGCCAGGCTCAACATCTGCAAAGAGTTTGTATGTTTTCTCCATGTTTGTGTGGGTTTCCTCTGGGTCCTCTGGTTTCCTCCCACACTCCAAAACATACTGGTAGGTTGATTAGATTGTGAGCTCCATTGGGGACAGGGACAGATTTGCTAAGCTCTGTGCAGCGCTGAGTAATCTGTGTTATTATGTGTATCATTATTATTATTATCTCAAAGGCAAGCAAGCGGAGAAGGGCCTCTTTATTCCAACCAATGCATAATGCACAAAAACAGATGAAAATGTAATCACTTCTTCTGGTACATCAATGTTTTAGATCTACATTTCATTGTGAGGTCCAGTGGATCTGCTGAGCATGGTACTGTCTGAACTGTCTGACATGTTCATGGATCTTCAACATTAAACACTACAAAGACCTTTTATCCTATGTAAATAGGATTCATTCACTCTTTGTTTCATTGCAGCCAGTTGGTAAGATCAAAGAAGTTATTTTTCTAATAAATGTGCACTCTGCTCCCCATCTTGACAGAAAAAAAACAGAAATGAAGATATTTTTAATAAATATCACATGGTGATAAGTATTCAGCCCTTTGCTGAGTAGAAGCAGCTTTTCAGCTAGTACAGCCATGAGTCTTCTTGGGAATTATTTTTTCACACCAGGATTTGGGGATCCTCTGCCTCTTCCTTGCAGGTTCGCTCCAGTTCCCTCAGGTTGGATGGTGATGCTGCAAAAATTCTATTCTAACACTGGCCAGATCTGTGCCTTGCCACTAGTCTCTGAGCTCCTTGGGCAGTTCCTTAGACCTCATGATTCTCAAGAGCTCTGGCATGCACTGTGAGCTGTGAGGTCTTATATAGACTGATGTTTTTCCTAAATAGATCCAATCAGTTTAATTAAAGGAAACCTACCACTGCTCACATGATGAAATCATACTAGCACACCACCCTGTAGGCTATTTAATACTGATTCCGGCAGATACTTTGGTTAGTTAAGCTAAAAAAAACTATTAACTCACATATGTAAATTAGCCCTCCGGTGCTACCCCTACGTCATCAGCCCTCCAGAGGGCTAATTTACATATGTGAGTTAATAGTTTTTTTTTTAGTTAAACTAAAGATCGACGTGTCTAACCAAAGTATGTACCGGCATCAGTATTAAATAGCCTACAGGGTGGTGTGCTAGTATGATTTCATCATGTGAGCAGTGGTAGGTTTCCTTTAAGCAGAGCTGGACTCCAATGAAGGAGTAGAACCATCTCAAGGAGGATTAGAAGGAAATGGACAGCTTGTTGATGTTCAGAATACTTAGGACCATATGATATTTCAGTTTTTTTTGTTCAATAAATTAGCCAAAATATCTACATTTCTATTTTTTATGTCACAATGGGATGCAGAGTGTACATTAACGAGCCAAAAAAGAACTTTGGGCTGCACTGAAACAAAAAGTGAAATATTTAGAAGGAGTCTGAATACTTTCCGTACCCACTGTATATCTGCATGGGAACCCTGTGTGAACATATTCATACTGCTATACTGCGACATACCTTGCAATGTGCAAATCCAAAACATGTGACTTATGCTCACAATACAGGGCGGCTGTCCCCAGGGACAGCTGGCCGCTCACATGCACAAGGCTCTGAAATCTATGGGACTATGGGACTTAGAGCCAAGAGTGTTTGTAGGTGGATTTCCTCTTAGACTACTTTAGTCTGAATGCTATAATATTCCACTAATTCTCTATACAAACAAGTGTCCAATAACCCAAGAGTATAACCAGAACCTATTACATAACCTTGTCCCAGGAAAATCTGCAGTGAACTATCGTGTATGTCTGACAATGACTTTCACAATTCACATCCGTGGGGAATGACATTTCTCACCATATTGTGTGAGCAGGTGTTACACCTATGGCCGCCCTATACATCTACATGGGGACTACTGGCAGCCGAAATCCCCAAGAATACCAGTGTGCAATGATCAGCAATTCCCAAACTTAATCTCCCTGAACTATGCTGTTTTTTTATCCAAGCGGAAGCCGACGCTGCAGGGAAAAAAACATAGCTGACCGTCATGAAACTAAGGAAACTACAGGCCCCGAAATACCCGGTGCTGAAAGATGTGCACAGTCCTGGACACATGCAGCCTCATATATACACAGAGCAAATACTCTGCATTGCTAAGAGACAGTCTATAAGTAGCACCATGCTGCTCTGCATACTACACATTACTCTCACAGGATATATATATACTCTGTTAGACATTGTCTGCATACTTTAGTCCGGCATTAGACACGTCTGCTATGAAAGGGTTAATAGGCCATGCATCTTACCCCTTGCTGTACACCCCAATGGGAACCCCTTGTTCTGGTTGGAAGAGTTGCTGACTTTCGGTCTCCGTTCCTCGAGCTTGCAAGCCAAATACAACATGGTTCTGGGGAGCTGCAATCCACTCCCACTACCTTCTCCCAGCACCAGTTTGGCCCCTGAGGGCCCGACATGCTTCGCTGCATGACAGGCATGGTCTGATCAAATGTAAAATCCACTTGAAGTTGACAAGAACGTCTCCCATTATCCCAAACTTGTCTTCGTTTTAACACTCATTCCCGAAAGATGAGAACAGAGTTGAAGCAATAGTTGACAAAGGACGGGAGGGGGTGACAAAGTTGACACATACGGGCACAAAGCAAAGAAGTGAGTGACAATGATCAGCTATGTGTGTGACAGATCTGCTGCCAGGAAGAATGGAAAAAAGCGCAGGACATGGGAAATCCTTAGAAATGGAAAGATGGGAAGAAGAAAACACGGAAAGAAGAGAACACAACAGAAAAGCATAACTCATGGGAGGGGAACAAAGAAACAGTCACAGCCAGACATCCACATACACAGGGGAAAACTCCTGATGGTCTGTGAGGCAGCTGCCACCGGCCCTTACCCCACCCTGAATGTGCCTCTCCCCCTCTACCCTGTCACTCTCCACACCCCTACACAGGCTCTCCCCAGCCCCAAAGCTGACAGCAGCACAAGTGGAGGGGGGCGAAGCTGCCCATCAGCACTGCCAGACAGTCTGACTATGGGTGCACACTGCAGGCTTAGCTATGGGTGCCAGGCTGTGCATTTACCTGGCCCAACATGGTGTCATGCCAGGTTTAGATTGAAGCAACGCTACACCTGACAATGGATCAGCCAAAATGTGCGTCTGCCTGCTAGGAATGTCACAATGGGCATCTGCCAGGGACGTGTCTGAAGACATGCCAGCCTGTGTCAGATAAGGGCACGGCGGGTGCACTGGTCACATTATGGGCATGTTATGCCCGGCACACAAGGACTAGAAGGTTTATATAATGTCCGTCACTTCCTGCACATTACTCTGTGTCACTCACTTATGTCCCCCCTGCGTACACAGACCTCTTTCTCTGTTCTCTATGGCTTTCCGTCTTTCTCACGTTTCCTTCCTTCCTAAATGTGTTCTCACTAAATGCAATGGGAGAGAAGATAGGAGCCTAAAAAACAAGGGTGGGGGGGATTAGGTACCAGCACTGAATGAATGAGGGAAAAGTCATGTTCAGGGCAGGAAACCTAAAAGTCCACAAGTACTAATAATCTTCTCTGGATTTAGCTGCAGATTTCACCCCATGCAAACAATCAGCGGGCAGGAGCATGATGTAGATTAAGAATCTGCACCAAAGGTCAATTTCCAAAGCTATTATTTTCCTGCAATGCTTGGCCGGGATCCACATTGATCCACATTGCTGGTCCTGTAATCATATGTGGAATTCACACCTGGCAAATTTGGACCGAACATCTGCCGCTGTGTACGGCACTACAGCCCATCTCCATGTACATAAATAGGGATGAGATGAGAGCCTCCTACGCACATTACAGGAAAATCTGGAAAATACCCAATTTAACCAACCCTGTAAAGTGCATGGGGCCCTCCGAATACAACAACAAATCCTTGTATTTCTCAGGAGAAGCCAGGAGTCTAGCAAGCGGCTTTCTCCTATCACTACACAACTACTTTTGGGTGAGCCGATTGTGTACAAGGGAGAAGGGAGAGATAGCTGTAGGCTGAAGCAGCTGACCCCCAGCCATCTTATATGTAAGTTATCCCCTATGCACAGGATAGACAATACCACGCTGATTGCAGGACCCCCACCATCACGAGAACTGGACCCCCAGCCATCTGGATTATGAGGCTCCTGTCCGTTGTGTGGAGCGGCAGGTCGTGCGTGTATCCTATAGTATGGGAGTGTTGATAATGGCAGAGAACAGCGCCATAGCTGCAAGATATGCTCAGCAATGCCCAATAATCCTATACTAGGACGCACGCACCACCTGGGACGCCATCAGTTACAGAGAACAGGACCCAAAAGCAGATCAGCTTGGATAGCGCATATCCGGATAACTTAGAGATGTGAACTGGATCCAAACCTAGACCTAGTTTTTTTTTATTAAGCCCTCCTGATAGCTGGAGTAGTGGAAGTGACTCCTAGACTCAAGAAGGTGGTGTCAGGCCTCACCTCATAATGTTCCTTGGCATCAGTGAGGCCTGAAAATGGAAATCCATAAGGTGCTGACTTGTAATATCAAACCGGTCGTGTCCACCATAATAATGGCTCCATACAAAGGCCTTCATAGGGGAGCTACATGGGCCGGCAAGTCCTGACAAGTGAAAGAGTGCTGCCAAAACCCTTGAACCCTTTGAAGTGAATACTTCAGCCCCTATGTACCACCAATTCACACAAGCCACCGATTGTCCAGCACTCCACAAAGTAAAAAAAGACTGTAAAACAACTTCACAAGGAGTGCGGCACAAGTCCAGAATGGAGTCTGCGGGGAGAGCACATTGCAAACACAACACAAAGACCCTGACAGAAGTGGGAGTCCCACATTCATTATTCATACAGGCCCAAGACAAAGACCATAAAGGGGGAGTGGGCGAGGTGGGCCGGCATTGTTAACCCATCAGAGGGACTACACATATCTCACCACCGCTCTCATGGTCAAGAGCAGGGAACATGACACCACCGTGTAGCTGCTACATTTTGCAGGGTCTTCATTGTGATCCATAACCAAGGTCTTGCTTTCTAGTAATGAAGTAAAGCAGAAAATCTAGCACAAGAAATAAGAACTGCGCCACATTTGAAATATTTCTAATCATATTGAATGCATTTTCAAGGCATTTTGCAGTAGCTAGAAAATTTGTAGGGGATTGTAGGATCCCTGAAATTACATCCTCACATTCATCTGTCATTCATTCTGACAAGTGTTCACACGCCATCCTAACCACAATGAGGACCATCTGAGCAGACAAATATGGAGCATGTCAGTCTTATTCAATTTACTCATTTTCAGCTAATGATAGTCTCCGCCGTAGTATTGTGAGATTGCACATTCACACCCGATAAACACCAGATGTGATTGCAATTCAGCAAAACATAACATTGTAGCGTGGCAAGTGGGCGCTGTGCCGCAAGGATAAACGGTGAATGATTTTTAAAGCAAATTTGGTTATACGAAAGAGAAAAAAAAAGCCAAAATTGTCAATATACTTTTCAGTTAAATTTGGTTGCCGCCCTGTATGGTAACTGTGGGGAGAGCAGTGTCAACAAACATTGCCTAAGGCCCTATTCACACAAACAGATCATGGCTCCCATAGGCTCTATTACACATGGTCACAGTGAGGCGAGAACACAGTGCAGCATGGTGGCTCAGTGGTTAGCATTACAGCCTTGTAGCACTGGGGACCTGGGTTCAAGTCCCTGGGTCAACATCTGTAAATAGTTTGTATGTTCTCCTCGCGTTTGCGTGGGTTTCCTCCGGGTCCTCCAGTTTCCTCCCACACTCCGAAACATACTGGTGGGTTGATTGGATTGCGAGCCACATTGGGGACAGGAACTGATTTGGCAGCTCTGTGTTATCTGTGTGCATTATATAAATAAATAAAGGAATTATTAATATTACATTGGACATTTACTAAAAACAGTGCAAACTGTCCTATGTGTAGTGTGCCGAGGGCACCAGATTCAGGATTTCTGGCGCCTGTTTTTCATGAATCTAGTGCTCCCTGCTCCGACAGAGTGCACCAACTTTTTTTCAGTGCACCTTTAACATAGAGCATGCACCACAATTTTGGAGGGAAACAGCATGATAACTGTGCACCAGTTAGTCAGCAGAGTGTTTGTGTCACGTGGGGTATAGTGCAGCTGCGACACAAATGTATCCCTCTATAAATACCTGTGCAAGCAGTTTGTACTGAAAAGAACATGTAAAGTCAAACAGAAAACTGGTGCAGGGGATTTAATAAATTTGGGCCGGTGTTTCAGTTGAGAGGTTAGGGGTGAGGAGCGCTCATCCCACTCCCTTCTCCATCCGGCTGTGTGGTATCTGGTTCAGGAAAAGCACGTACTAGTGCAGTGGTGGCGAACCTATGGCACGGGTACCAGAGGTGGCACTCAGAGCCATTTCTGTGGGCACTCAGACCATCGCCCCAGGACAGAGTTCACCAAATAGCACCAAATCCACCTGCACTCCCAGGCAACTTTCATTGGCTGTTTGGAACTGCTAGAAAAGCAAGAAGGTGTTGACAGAACTGCAATGTCTTAGGAGGTCCTCCTGCTGGACCAACCATTCTTCGACAGAGAGACCCTGGAGAGAAGCTACAATGAGTCTGAATTTGCCCTCCTTCTTTCAACTGTATTTGTGGCCACAGGAGGTCGATACGATTGAAAGATGAGGAAGAACAAGTAGCAATAAGTTACTCCCTAAAATACCATGTTGGCATTTCATGGTAAATAAGTGAATTTTGGTTGTAGTTTGGGCACTCGGTCTCTAGAAGGTTCGCCATCACTGTACTAGTGTGCGTGAGGCCTAAGACGACATACAGACAAGTGTGTGCACTTCTCAAGCCAAAAACAACATATCCGCAATTTGTTGTTTGTGGACCAGGCGTAATTGGATTGTGAGCGGACCACAGTAAAGACAAACACTGGCAGGATTAGGATCTTCTCTAAGTTTTGCGGACAGTTGGCTCACCTGCAGATGTGAGGTAAACATGGCCGCTTGTATGAGGCCCTAAAATGAAACTGTCCAAGTGCTATCCACTGAATCAAAGGACACCACATGGTCACAAATGCGTTTTTTACCATCTGAAAACGCACTAACCAAAAACGACCTAAAAACATCCTAAAACGCCGTGTGTGACATCACTCTAAGGGTTAGGTCAGACATCAGAGTTTGTTGTATATTTTTTCAAAATACCACCAGATATCGGTGCTACCAAAATGCTGGTACTTTTTATGTATTCCATAAAATTCTTATTGTGTTGATATCTATTACTACGGTGTACGACCCATTCCTGCGCAATGACTGTAATACCAGACACAGCCTATGTACCACAGCGGCGCATTTAATTACACTAGTAGTAATTCCAACTAAATACCCCTATAAAACACATATAACTCACGAGCGCACAGTTATTGCTCATTCTTTGTTACCTGAATCATTTGTCACATAGACGCAACATAAAATCTCCACTAAGAGAACCTAGGCCGGCCCCGGTTCTGCTCTCCGGCCCGTCCAGTGTAGCTCATCATTGTGTATGATACTACAGCTCGGATCTGTAATAAAATCCTAACCACTCACTGTATATTCTTTATAAGCACAATGACTCATAATAACATAAACAGGATTTATGTGACAGTAACATGGGCTTATAGGGCATTTCTTATACAAATACTGCTACACCCACCAGGACCGGCCCTTTATAACATACTGAGACTTGTAGTCCTACACCTCAGCTCTAGCAGATGTCATCTATCCCTCTTCCTTACCTACGGACTGCAACATTCTGCAGGATGAAATGTAAATACAGAAGGAAATGAAATACAAGGTCCCTCTAAGAGACAACACAACTAAGTATTTTCCCAATCTTCTTTCTCTTGCAGCTTTGTGTTTCTAGATGAAAGCACGAGCGCACACACAAAACACACGACAGGATAGATGATTATCCGGCCGGTGACCTGCGATTAGCTGACATGTCTAGGTGGGTGACAATAACTCACACACGGCCACACATGAGCACATTATTCGGGGGTGAGCAGGCACAGACAATGATTTTAGGGTAGGACGCGTGGCCCTGGAATGAAGCCGGGCAGGGTGTGCGAGTGTATTATGTGTAGGAAGAGCTAGGTGCACCTGTTACACCCATCAGCTCACTCTCACCAGCCTCACAATGGGATCATACAGGACGGGAGCTACGTCCTTACTATATACAATGAATCACAACACTGAATCCCCAATATTCAGACAGTTCTGATGGGTTCCCCGACACCTGACTAAGAGCCCCTCACTCTGATCTGAAAGCACCTGGGACCCCACTGCTCACCACTTCCTGAACCCCCTTGACACACAGGAAGTGAACCCTCAACCAATCACAGATCGCCTGACATCCACTTCCTGTTTGTCAAACAGGAACATTACATAGAGACTGGCGGAGCACACGGGAGACAATAGCATATGGCCACCTGTAAATATCTATAATATCTCCCCCATACAGCACAGACTCCAATAGATTGTACAGATAAGATTGCTCTATAGCCTTGTACAGATAAGATTGCTCTATAGCAGTGATGGCAAACCTTTTAGAGGCCGAGTGCCCAAACTACAACAAAGACCCGCTTATTTATCGCAAAGTGCCAACACAGAAATTTAATTTGTGATTTATACTCCCTTCTTTGTCACAGTTTTCATTGATACCAGCACCTGAGGACACCAATAAAGCAGAAAATAGTCCCAGGAAGAGCTGTCACTTTAAAATAGCTCTGTGCATAGCAAGTCCTGGGCTGTCTGACTGCAGGAAGATACCTGGAGTCCTCTCTGGTGATGGCCTGAGTGCCCACAGAAAGGGCTCTGAGTGCCACCTCTGGCACCAGTGCCATAGGTTAGCCATCACTGCTCTATAGCCTTGTATAGCCATCTTATCACTCTATAACAATAAAAAAATCTCTAACTTGTGGTGCTGCAGGAAACATGTGGGTAACTGGCGGTCATCCCTCACTAAAGTGAATGAAATTCCTGTGTCAGGGCTGTGTGAGCAGGAAGGGGCAGTGCAGGCCCAAAGTTCCTGTGGAGTCAGCACAGGATATTACTAGCAGGTTTAGCACCTTCCTCTGTGCTGTCCCCATCTACCCACCTCCTCCCTATGTCAGGGGACAGGCTTACTACACACATCCCACACTCATGTGGCCCTGGAGCAGGGTGGGGATTATTCACTATCCTCTCCTGTGTCTATACATAAGTCTGTGATGGAGAATGATGGACATATGTGTGGCTACATGGCACCAAGCTTCCAATATATCCATGGCCACACAGCAATGGAGCCCCCTATAGCCCATGCTCAATGCAAATAGCAGAACATATGCGTGTATATATATGTAAATGTTCCTTAAAGGTATTGGCCACTAAACTTTACCAGGGTAAGACCCTTATAGGGTTAACCCTATTATACTTACCCTGATGAAGTTTCTGTGTAGCCGCGGGTCAGAAACTGGACTCGTGACTTCCTTTTGGCTTCTGGCAGATGAAGGGGGCCATTTATATATACATATAACCGTCCTGCTGGCCGGGGGTCATGTAACCCATGGCTATTTAGGGTAAGTATTAGGGGATTATATTTACCCTTGTAAAGTTTTGTATTAGTGGCCAACACCATTACTCTTCCCAAAACCAATGGTCTTCATGGAAGGATGATAGCTGGAGAACATCTATAAGGCTATGTAGTGCCCGCCCCCCTCCATAGCAATATATGCAGAACAGCACCGTATTCCGGAAACATATAGGACATGTCCTATCTTTCTACGGGGTACAGAGCTGTAGGGTGCCGCACGTGTGTGGCACCGTACCACTCCCGATGGACACCTTGCGCCCATTTCTATGTATGGGGGGCGTATATCGGCCGTATATACCCCCTATACGCTGGTGTGAATGTAGCCTAAGGCTGTTTGCAGTGCACAATGGTGAGCACTCAACCATACCTTATACAAATAAGATAATATTTATACATCAAAAATATAACAACAAAAACCAAAACCAGGCAGAGGGCTATTAAATCCTGACTATCCACCAGCCTTAGGCTCAATGTTGGTGACTTAGTTATACAGAGAGAACATCTGGAAAAGCAGGAAAAGTTGAATCCATTGAGGCAGGAAATCAGAACAGAGGGCTGCTGACCTGACTTTTCCCATTTGGGTCCCACGCACCATGGAGCAGCAGTACACAATGCAGACGGGAGTCTCAGCTCTGTCACGTCATGTGCACCTTTAGAATAGCAGGACGGGGCATTATCTGGAGCAAAACATATTGGGGGACATTTATCTTAAAGGACATCTATCACCAGATCAAGGATTGTAAAAAAGGCACACTGACATGCTGGTGTGTGCCCCCTCTGACAGGATCTGCTCTTCTTTTAGCTTCTTATACTTTTTATTATCATAAAATTATGGGAATAGGCCTGAGGGGCTCCAGGCTTCATTGGCTCATTTGCATAATTTTTAAAGCCTTTTTTTCTTAAAAACAAGGGCATAAAAAGGTAAAAGAAGAGCAAATCCTGGCAGAGGGTGTACACTCCAGTATGTCCGTATGTTTGGATTACAATCTCTGATCTGGTGATAGATGTCCTTTAAGAGTGGAAACGTGTGTCTAGTTTTTTGGACTGTGTAAGGTTTTGGCCTTGCCCGATTTATCTTGGTTGGTTGATAAATGAGGCATGCCAATGAGCCATTGGGTTTTTGAGACTTATGTCTGAAAAGTCGCACAAAAGTCTCAAATTTTTAAGCAACCCTTTGCCTACACCTGCTATGAACCGGCTGTTATTTACACAAAAGTTTGCTACTTTTCAACGCAATTGCGGCAAAGTTTGCTACTTTTTGTCCACATCTGGAAACATATGACAATTCAGGCACCCCACTGGAAAAAAAAATGCCGAACTTTGAGAACAGCAACAAAAATCGCAAAAAAAATTGCAAGGAAAACAAAAATAAAAATAGGTCTGCTTAAAAACGGACCAAAAACGGGTTCAAAACGCCATGTGTGGCATCATCCTTAGTGATGTCTCTGGATGCAGGGCCATCAATTACATGGAAAGGGGCTTTCTGATGAAAAGAGAGCTTGACTTCAGTGTTAAAATCTCTGCCTCCATACAACCAAGTTATACCTCACTATAAAGTTGATGTGTCATGAAGGAAAGATGATCTGGAATGTGTTTGTCTTCTTGGCAACATACAGATAGTGGTTTATTAGGTAAAAGTCTGATGACAGGTTCTGATGATATGTAACCCGTCCAATGTTTCAGGTGCAAGATCAGATAAAAATGATGGAATCTGATGATCGGCCACGACCATTGCCACCATCCCAATGTGTGATCCATGTGTGTGAAAGTGAGGGATCTCCTATATAAGCTGTACACTATGGCAGGTATTTCTAAGGAAGTTGTGGCTATAAAAGTTTACCTTGTAGCATTGCTCTCCTTGTGTTTAATAAATGGGACGGAAATTGTGTCAAGTGGTTCCCAGATATCATGACTGTAACACAATACAGACTGCCAGAGAAAGCAATACAAGGAAGAATGCGAGAGCACATCAAAGAATGGAGGCAAAAGAAACTATACATTGGGGAAAGGTAATCAGCGAGAACATACACAATCACTTAAGACGCCTCTAAGAAAACAAGTCAGACAAACAGGAACAAATGGGCCGCACTGCAGCCTGACACACACTGGGATGGATCACATGTGCCGTGTCCTGACCTAAACTCTCCAAATTACTTTCATGCTGCTTCTCTCTTTCCAAATAGTTTCCATAACGCAGCATTGATAGTAAATAAGGAGAGGCCTCATCTACATGGACGGCCTGTATCTTCTACGGATGGCTGTAGATAGCACATTATTTGGGTTTTCTTATGGTTTACTGACACATTCATTTCAATGGCCTCATGCACATGAACGGTTTTCAGGTTGGAGTGGGGCTGTAGAGACCTCAGAGCAGGTCCTACACTGAGGCCGGCGCCACACGTGGCGCTTTGTCTGCGCTTGCAAACGCAGACAAAGTCGCGCCCACCGGGGCGGGCCTCGGCCCGATCGCATCGGCGTTTCCATGGAAATGCCTGCGATCGGGAACGAGCCGCCGGTGTTTTTCATTAAATTAACGCAAAACACCGGCGGTTCATTCCCGATTGCAGGCGTTTCCTGAAAACGCAGACGCAGACAAAGCGGTGCGTGTGGCACCAGCCTAAGGCCGCAGTCACATATTCCGCTAGCAGCCCGTTCATAACGGTGGGGTTACGTTCTTGATCTGTTTTTAAATACATTAAAATCTTAAGCGATATGTTTACCATGTGTTTGGCTGGTTTTTAGCAGTTTTTCCTCATTTATGGAAGTGTAAGCAGCTATGAAGGAAAATGGAGAAAAACTGATTCAATCCAGCCAAATGCATGGTAATCATCCACAATCAACAAGAGTTTTTTGAATGCATTAAAGAAACGCACCCTTTGAAACGCATTATAACAGCTGAGGAGAGGTGATTTGCCCAATTACATTACTGTTAACATTTGTGTTTACAAAACACATCGTTCACTAATGCATATGTTCACAAAATGTTAACACTTGAGGTGATTTAGTGACAAAACACACAGTGGAAGTCACTAAGGGGTTAAATGTAGATGGGGGTGGGGGTGGGGGGGTTTGATGTCAGGGCAACCAATATTTGCATCACAAAATCAATATAGCTGGAAAGATGCAGAAATATACTACAGTGACATCTACGCCAAGGATACGCAGAACCGGAGCTGGAGCCAATCAGTTGATCCACCAGCCGGCTCGTGTATCGCTTGTTCTTGTCTGGACTGGCACAGGCTATACTAGATCTGGCTAGAAGATCACATGATCGGGTCCAGCTCCTATTCTGCGCATCCCAACTATAGACAATGCTCACCTCTCCCTTCATTTTGCACACTAGAGGACACTTATTTTCCGGCAAGCTGGATATACGGGAAATCTAAATCTGTCCAAATTCCAGAGGAAAATCACATTTCTTGGTTCAATCTTTGCCAACAACTGTATTTGAATAATGTCATTCCCATCCAAACAAGAGATCTGCCTCCCGCCAATGGATTGTGGTTTTAACCTATATAAAAGTATCAAAGGCATAAAAGGTAAGTTGTACAGAGAGCCCTAATATATGGCGAGTATAAGCAGACACCTACTGTATAAACAGTCCACAAACTGCAACTCACCGCATTAGGGCGATGCCACACATGGCGTTTTGAACGAACCAAAAACGGGTTAGAAACGCCATGTGTGGCATCACCCTTAGGGTGCGTTCACACATTCAGTTTTTCAGATGCAGTCTTCCATGTTCAAACCAGGGGTGGAGGGAATAAAGAGGAGGAGCTTCTCTCAGTGATATCTTCCCACCAATCATGATCCAAGCCTGCTTCTGGCTTCAAAAACTGCATCTGAAAAACTGAACATGTGAACACACCCTTATTTAGATAAGGGTGATGTCACACATGGCGTTTTTAGGCCGTTTTTATTTAGTGCGTTTTCAGATCGTAAAAAAGGCATCCGTTTTTAAAAAAGCATGGGTTTGTCCGGTTTTCCAAATTAGCGCAATTAAAAACGGACAAAAATGCATGTGTTTTAAAAAAACGGATGCGGTTTTTAAAAACGGATGCATTTTTTTACGCTCTGAAAACTCACTAACTAAAAACACACGTCCCGTTAGGCCTCCGTTCATAACACGACGCTAGCGCACAGGGGGCGGTCCTGCGTTTCCCTGGAAACGCATGTGCTTTCGGGCCGAGGACCTCCCCCTGTGCACTAGCGTCGCGTTATGAACGGACGCCTAGAGGTACATGTGACCGCGGCCTTATAAGGGAGACCTCATCCTGGCAGTGCACTAGATTATTTTAGGACATTTACATAATCCCAGGCGAGGTTCAGCCCCTGTGCACCCCCACCCCTGGAGGGAGAGGTAATCGCTATATAGTAGAGGTGCAGATGCTTAGGATTAAAAGCTTTTTCTGCTTCTGTAAAATTACTGGACTCATTAGAAAAGCAATGAATGTCGCTGCAAAAATGTATTGATTTCTATAGATTTATCCCACAATAGTGATTCTTCTGCAGCTGCTGCTCATTTGTCAGCCATAGTGGAAGAAAGTAAAACTGAGGTGCGGATCATAATGGGTGAGAACATATCATTCAGAAGTGCTACTACTCCTCGCTTTTCACCCCACTCCTGGTTTGGACCTCAAAAACTGCATCTGAAAAACTGAATGTTTGAACTTTTTGTGTCACCCCCTCTTTCCTCATAGACTGTAAACTCTTGTGTCACCCCCTCATCCTCATAGACTGTAAGCTCTTGTGTCACCCCCTCATCCTCATAGACTGTAAGCTCTTGTGTCACCCCCTCATCCTCATAGACTGTAAGCTCTTGTGTCACCCCCTCATTCTCATAGACTGTAAGCTCTTGTGTCACCCCCTCATCCTCATAGAGTGTAAGCTCTTGTGTCACCCCCTCATCCTCATAGACTGTAAGCTCTTGTGTCACCCACTCATCCTCATAGACTGTAAGATCTTGTGTCACCCCCTCATCCTCATAGACTGTAAGCTCTTGTGTCACCCCCTCATCCTCATAGACTGTAAGCTTTTGTGTCACCCCCTCATCCTCATAGAGTGTAAGCTCATGTGTCACCCCCTCATCCTCATAGACTGTAAGCTCTTGTGTCACCCCCTCATCCTCATAGACTGTAAGCTCTTGTATCCCCCCTCATCCTCATAGACTGTAAGCTCTTGTGAGCAGGGCCCTCGCTCCTATCGTTCCATATGACTGTTTGTACTCTGTAATGTAATATTATATTTGTATATGTCCCCTATGATTTGTAAAGCGCTACGGAATATGATGGCGCTATATAAATTATTATTATTATTAATAATTGACATTTTACCAGTTGGGGGTATAACCTGAATGATTATGGTAACGCCCAGTTGTCAATGTATGCAAACTATTTCTAGAGGAGCAGCACAACACCAGGATCCGAGAAAAGATGTGTGAAAATAGTTCCTTAATGGGGAATACAGGGATGTAACACTGCGGAGGGGAAGGAGTGCGGTTGGCGTGAAAAGGCCCTAAAAATAAGTAACAAGTGTAATAATAATCCTCCTCCACATGAATACTTAGCCTGGGGTAACAATGATCAATACAATGATGTAACTTTCCTCCACGCCAAGTGGAGAAGGGGAAGTGACAACCACTATGAGCACATTGCTGGCTCCGAGCACGAGTTGTCACCCTGCCAGTCCACTGAAGCCTATACCGGACCTGGAAAACTTCTGGCAGGAGCCCGGCAACACTGCAACATACAAGCCATAAGATGAAGCCCTGGAAGCAGACACCAGCGGCCATTTTCTCGTCTCGCTCACACTACTATTTGGCTGGAGGGATGTGTGGCGTCCTCGGCACAATATACAATAGCAGTGAGGGCTCTGAGCGAGGACTTGTCTGCTATGCACAGATGACATTCCTCCTCTGCAGAGCTGCATGTATATACATGTACACATGCCTGCCGCTGGCTGCCATATGGGGATTAGCCCCGCTTTCTAAATATTAGCAGAAAAGAACAACAGAAACTTGTGACTAGGAGTCTAATTTCCAATTCTATATAACTATTTGTGATGTAGGGAATGTAAATAGTCCTCTGTATAAACACAGACGAGAGCCAAGTGCTGTATGATATGGGCTACTTCCGTCTTCAACACACAAAGAGAAATATTTGACCCCAAAGCTATGGTGTAATGAGAGAGATCCAGCGAATACAATGTATAAGGGTAAAAGTACAGAGAATAAGGACAAGGAAAGATCTGCAAAGAGTTTGTATGTTCTCTCTGTGTTTGCGTGGGTTTCCTCCAGGTCCTCCGGTTTCCTCCCACACTCATACTGATAGTAGCTTTGGCAAGCTCTGTGCAGCGCTGCGTAATCTGTGTGTGCTATATAAATAATAATAATAATAATAATAATTATTATCTATGGCCACCACCACCACACTCTTCATCCCCTTCTCTATGTGGCTTGCTGAACCTAAGACCACCCTCATGGGTCCAATGTAGTTTACAAAGTTTTATAGTGCCTTGATCAATAAATAAACTGTATTATGTTGTTCAGAGGTTAATGTTTGGGGTATGTGGTCCTTTGTAAACTGGGACCTCCCATCCCATCAACCATTGGAAGAATTGTTTGTGTACTCTTTGGAAAATTACTGTAAAATTTAGGTGCCAAATATGTACTACCTGTCAACTACTGATATATGCAATATAGATCCATGGAACTGGATCCCCCGTCCCACTTAGGCCCATTGCACACGGCCATATGGTAGCGGTACTAATAGCAGGTAGCATTCAGCCACCCTAGGAGTGCATTGTGCATGGCACAGTATGGTGAGCACCACACGTTTATCACTGGACCATACCTTCGCTGGAAAAAAGATAGAGTGCACTCTCCATTGCAAACGCAGACAAAGCTGCACGTGTGGCACCAGCCTTCGGCCCCTCGCTCTGCATTCATAACGTTATAAACGCAATGCGAGCGGAACGTGTGACCACGGCCATAGGCCTCCTGATGTATCCAGTGAATGGCTGCGTCGCTGACCAAAACCATGTCGGCTGGCGTAGATTTGCCCATAAACCCTGCAAACGAATGTCCGTCTGGTCCAGGTAGAGCCCAGGTTGAGCAGTTAATAATAATAAATAATCATAATCACTGGTGTTTCACAGGTAATGTCCCCCAATGACTCTGTATAAGACATGGAGAATACTGAATGAAGGTTCTTGCTCCTCTGTTACCTGCACGTAGCTGTCAGTTTCACACTCACGGGAAGAATTTTTACCCCTCCTCCACCCCAGCGAGGCTTCACACCCAATAAACAAGTGGCTTTCAGAGGGGGTATGTCATTTCTGAAATGCACATGTCATTTTTGAACAGGGCTCCACAAAAATGCACGTCTGACACTACAACCCTTAGCAAAGCCTGCTGGAGCACATTCTTCTGCCAGTGATACGAGTCTCACTATGGATTGTAAGCTCTTGCGACCTCACTCCTATTTTTTCATCATATTGTTCTGTAATGCCGTAATATGTCTGTTAATGTAACTCATGGTCTGTAAAGACCTGTAAAAATAATTTATTGTTATTATTATGGAAGCCACACAGACACTGGACACAACACTCTGTACATAGAATAATAACAGAACTACTGAGAGAAGATGATGATGATTATAGCTTCTGTACAAGACATATTTGCAGTAATAGCAATTTCCTCATAAAATGTATTCAGAACCAGTTCTAATATCAACAGGGAAGTTTCCAAAACTAGTATGTAGTGTGCAGAATAAGAAAGTCTTTACAGCTCCTGACCCCTCACCTCTCCCATACACAAGAACACACGGGATCGGCCAATTTGAGTTTAGTCGTGTATATAAAGTGCGAGGACGCGTTCACACGTTGTGTTTTGGTTGCATTTTCATTGCGTTTGAAACGTATTACAACAACTGAGGAGAGGCGATTTGCCGAAGTTCATTACTGTTAACATTTGCATTTACAAAAGTGCATCGTAAATGCAATGTTAACGCATGCGCTAATGTAATTAGGAAAATTGCCTCTCCTCGGCTGTTGGAATGCATTTCAAACGCAATGAAAACGCAACGTGTGACCGTTCCCTGACGTGCATAGCCGGCATGCATCTAATGTGCAAAGTCAATTTTGAGCTGGCAATACACTTTATATTAGTTTTGGTAGAAGAAGATGTATGTCCAACAATGAGTGTGGATGTGAACGGGCGAGTTCATATCCACACTCAGTTCACCCTGAGGGCGCGTTCACACGTTGCGTTTTCGTTGCGTTTGAAACGCATATACAACAGCCGATGAGAGGTAATTTGCCTAATTACATTACCGTTTACGTTTGTAAACGCACTGTTAACGCATACGTTAACAAAACGCATGCGTCAACGTCGCGTGTACGTTGCGCTTTGTAAACGGAAATGTTAACAGTGATGTAATTAGGTATATCACCTCTCCTCAGCTGTGTATATGCGTTTCAAACGCAATGAAAACGCAGGTCAAAACGTAACGTGTGAACGCACCCTAAGGCCAGCGGCACACGTGGCGTTTTGAACCCGGTTTTGGCCCATTTTTAAGCAGTCCGTTAAAAAACGCATGCGTTTTAAAGAAGCAACCGTTTTAACGGACTGCTTAAAAACGCTTCAAAAACGGGTTCAAAGCACAACGTGTGCCGCGGGCTTAAGGCGCTAGCATCGCATTCATAACATCTATGTTACTGCCACATGTGAACGCACCCTAAATTGATGAATTCACCTGGAAAAGTTGTGGCTATCAATTCATTTTGGTATAATTAGACATACCGTGACACTCTTAATAAGAACCTCTGAGTTAGGGTACTTGCACACAGATGCAGGCCACAAACTATGGATACACTGTTAGTTGTATCATTGTCGTGTGAGGTCCTACCATACTCCGATGACCGCAGAAAGGACTGTACAAAGCACAGATATGGACAGGAATAGGACCTGGTCAAATGTGACGTTCGTGCATGTAGCCTGATAAAGAGGGTCCTAAACTGTGAACCTCTCTCTGTAACAAAGAATATAGAATTGAGAGTCTGGCGGCGACAAGGAGTATGTAGATAACCAGAAGAAGCCAGTGTCTGCAATGCAGTTTAGAAGCTCTTCTAATATTATATTTCTCTCCCAGGGATCCATTTCACATTTTTTCAATGAAAAGAAAAATTATGAATAAAGGAATGAAAATGAAAACCATGTCGCCAACGTGGCAGGAACAGGTGGGATGCAGAAGTGCACATACATTCTTATCATTACTTTATACTTAGCCATATGTTCTTCCATATATGTACATATATATATATGGCGGACATACTGTGGACTGAGCTACTCGACTCGACCAGACAAAAACCCAAATCCCACAGTCGGATGCTCGGTGGTGTCAGTAAAAAAAGATGTAAAATTCTGTATTTATGTAAATTATTTAAAGTGAGTAAGTACAGATATGTAAAGACTTGTACTTGGGATGTAGGAATACCCTACAATATCTGTCGGATATTGGTGTCAGGGGCCATGGCTTACTATGATATGCTCTGATCAGTGTACTGACTATCCAATGCCGTGCTGTGTGCCATACAGTGTTTTATCAGCGTTATAAAATAAACCATGCTTTTAGTGTAATATTATCCTCCACTTTACAGTCCCTCACAATTTATTTGGTCCCTTTATTTTACTTCAGTATACTTGAGGTATAGTGTTTAGGGTTTGTGGTAATTGAAATCTGTGGTGTTTTCCCGCTCTTTTTCTCCAGGCGCTGGCTATTGCTGTATTAGGCTCCTTTCACACGTCCGGGGCATGGTTTCGGAGGCGTGGAAACTGGGCTGCAATAGGGAGCTGTGAGGTCACACTGAACATACGGGCAGGAACCTACCATATCTTTTGTGGCATACCC